>NC_047117.1:13267804-13567804 GCF_902500255.1 Thalassophryne amazonica
GCTGCCACGTTCTGGGCCTCTAGGAAACCGAAAGAAGTCTCCGTGAGGCGGGCACGACTCTGCCACTTCTCCTCTGCACGTAGTCGGTCTACATGACCCTTACGCCGAGACTGCGGAACCTAGACACCATGGAGAACAGCAACTATGAAGGTTTTCCAGCCTTATTTAAACAATGAGAATTATTCATAAAAAATTGGCAGGAACTGCAGACATTTACCTGGATGACAAGCTCATTGTAGAAAGAGGAGGGATCATTCCCCAGGCTTGTAGTTTGACCGAGTGGGACATTGGGGAAGACCGTAGAGATACGGAGAGGTTTGGGTGGAGCTCTGGAGTGCAGCTGTCCATCAGAACCTCGCAAAGTTACACCGCCGCCTACAGCCACATGGAAGAAGGATGGATTTATTTCATGGCATATTCACACCTTTTTTTTTTTGTTTGTTTTTCTAAAAGTCAAGGATTCCCACTTGTAGGCCACGCTGACTGAGCTAAAACGAACCTCAGTGACCTTAAAATAGAAGCAATCTCATCTAGTTCCAAATTAATTCTGGAGCAATTTACTGCGGGAATACTAAGGGCCTGTTTTGAAAACAAGACCGAAGTAGGTCTTAATCCATAAAATGTTTTCTTAAAACACGGTTTAAAGTCACGAGTTACTTAAGAATTTCAGAATCCTAAATTCTAATCAGGTATGTAAATATGTGGACAGTGAAGCAGTTTTTGGAATTTTTGTCTCTGTACACATTAAAGTTGATGTGAAACAAGGTGTCCTTGTAGTGTGAACTTTCACCTTTAATTTAAAGTGCTTAATGAAAATACTGTATACCGTACAACTCCTTATCCCACTGCTCCAAGTACTTTAATTTGATGTTTTTGTGGAGGTTTTTTTGGTGCACTTTGGGTCCACCTTGTTAGTACAACTATGTAATGTCCTCACTTGAGAACAGGCAGGCCAGATGGAGAGAAAATAAAAAGTCTAAATTCCAAATGTCCTCTGTTGGTTGGCGCAGGCAGCAATGGCGCAAATCCTTAGGACTCTGTAGGCGGACTTATGTTTATGCATGTGAAATTTGAAGGTTCCCACCATGCATTGCAGCTTCTGCTGCAAAGTTTGTTAGAAAATGCAAGCTAAGTGGCTAATTGCATTTTTTCATTTATCGTCAATCAACATCGATCAGTCATGTGTCAAATGACCTGGATGGGAGGGGCGGGTGTGTCGCGGTCGCGGGCTCAGCAGAGGTTCACTGCCGGTGCGGAATACTGGCGAGATGGGGACGGGGCCTGTGTCCTCTGAATGGCTGTTCTCTGGAACACCTGGATGAAGAAACGCAAGAAATTGAGGGATATTATTTCGTGTTTCATGATCTTGTGTGTTCTCAGCCGGAATCCTGATCACGCGGCAGAAGCCATTTGTGTTCATGTACCTGTTTGTAGACTACTGTCAGACTGTGCAGACTGCAATGATGGTCTCCGTCCTAAAGTCTCCAGGTTGGCAGGCTGACTTCCGCTCCTGTTGTTCATTAGCATTTTTTATTGTATGTGCGTGTTACACGTGCACAGCACACATGCATCAGAATAGTCATCAATGTGCGTCCTCCCACCTTAGCAAGGGATTGCTGAGCTGCAGCGTGTCGCTGAAGCTGAGTCTTTTGCTGCGATTGGTGTGCGTTTGTCGACTGCTGCTGCCTTTGCGCTCTGCATTTCGCTCGGCGATTACACGCACAGAAAGAGTTCGTGTGATTGGGTGAAAGATTACAGCCCCAGAGGCCTGAGAAATGGGCCGACGTCCACCCACATAGAACCGAATCAGAGCAGGAACATTGTCGAAACGATCCTCCTCAAACTGGAACAGCTCCCGAGAGTAACCCTGTCACAAGATGGAGGCAAACATGACGTCTCAGATGGTGAACACATTATTGATGATCTGCACAGACATTTTTGGAGACTTTTTCCTCTTCCAACATCAGTGCAGTGTAAATTCCAAATCGCATCTGTAGTACTGATGAATGAAAGGGTTACCGATTTATTAGTTGGACCCCCCCCCCCAGCTACACAACACAAACCTTTTTGGGACGTAGAACCACTCTTATGATTTTAAAGTGCATGGGCTCATTCCTCCAATAGCAACTCAAAACGTAATCACCAGGGGCGGAGCTTGAGTCACGAACCAGGAAGTCACCGTCACCTTCCAACAGAGACTCAGCATCCTGGAAACAAGTCAGCAAGTTAACCTGGTCAACTGGTCACAAGGGGGTTGAGATCATTTAAATCAGGCTGTATTCAAGTTAGCAACAAAGGAAATTATGATAATTCAGCGTGTGACTTTTTTTTTTTTTTTTTTTTAAGTTGCCAAAATTTAAATTTAAGTGTAAATGAATCAGGCCAAACCTCTCGGCTCAGCGGCCCATGGTACCACGCGTGACTCTTCAGATCCTCAGTGCCCAGCTTTAGCTCCTCTTCCAGTTCCTTCTTTAGGGAATCCATTTCTCTTCGACCGCCAAACACCTGCACGCACAGCGGCAGCATTAGTTACTCTGCGTGTATCCTGTGCTTATGCTGAGGATGCGCTGAGCGAATAAATGTACTGAAACCAGTACGTGGGAACATCCATCAGATGGACATGAGAATAAAAGAGAATTCTGGATGTTTCAACTTTGGCTCTCTTTTTACATTTTAGGGGTTTTTTTTCTACTCAGGACAGGACACAAATTATTTTATTTAGAACCCAAAAAACATCATTGGCTAATCGTCGCTCACTGCCGAGTCGGTAAGACACAGCATGAGCTTATCATCAGCAATCCACTTGCAATGTCTCAGTGGACTGCAGCGAGGCTAAGGCAAGCGGCTAGCTGCACAATCAACCGTCTTAAAAAGTTTATTTATATTTAGTGAGGTAAACATGCACATTTACCTCTGTAGGGATGCTCTCTGTGCTAACAAACACTTCATATGACATTTTTGCCTAACTGAATAGAGTTGAGAAGCAGGTTATTCCGAGGGTTTCTGATTGCCCCTGTCCAATAATACTATACAGCTGGTTAGCCGGTGTTAGCATTGGTGTTCAAAATCAATACTGCACCAATGAGTTTCATTTTTGTTGAAAATGAAAATATCAATCTTAAATATAAAAAAAGATCCTAGGTTAAAAAAAAAAAAATCCAGAGTTCTCCTTTAATATGCCAGGTAGAACATGTAGAAGCAGGAACTGAGAGCCAACAAGGCCGTTTGCTTCTCACCTGGCTGAGGTATGCGCCGACACTCCTCTTCTTACTGTGGGGGGGAGCAAAAAAAGGAGAGCTCATTTAAACCAAATCCTTTCAGCCATAGATGGCATTTTTTCTCTGAACATGGATGACGAAGATCCAAGGTCTTTATCGCTGAAGGTCTGTCAAAAACAGAGATTTTTTTTTTTAATAGCCTGCCTATTAAAACATGCTTCCTTCCTCACTCCGCTTCCATCTTCTTGCCTCTGTGGAGACGAAGGTCACAAAGAGACAAAACAGACTCCACATATTAAACTAACAACCAGCTCATAAACTCATCTCCATTCTGCCATTCACACTCATCAGTACTTCTTCCATTAATCTGATAAATACGCACTTTTTTCTCGCAACGGAAAAATTCCCAGAAACAAAAATATGATGTTTTGTATGAACATTCCACAGCAGAAAGAATCTTCACTTTACAGGTTAACTAGTTTTCAGGACTTGTTTCTGGCTCGATCAGCCCCTTGGTGAGCTGTGAGGGTATTGCAGAGGATCCATAAGAGGTCATTAAAAATTAAAATTAACAGACTGTAACTGCTCAAAGCGATGTTAATGAGACAAATCAGCTGGTGGAGTGGGTGGTTGCAAAGAAAGCCTGCACCCTCTTGGCCCTTTCTGGAATCAGTTTGAGACCTCTGCCCTAAGCAGTGGGTTACTACCCCTCTGAGTCTGGTCTGCTTGAGGTTTCTTCTTCACAAATGGCCTGAGGGAGTTTTTTTTCTTCATCACTGTCACCTTCGTGCTTACTCAGGGGGTTGGTCAGGTCAGACTGTACCCTTGTGAATTGCCTTGGGGCAACTTATGTTGTGATTTGGTGCTATATAAATAAAATGAACCGAGATCAAAGATCAAGTTTTTCCATTCTGATTTGTGCCAAATTTGGCACATATATGGGGAGTTCTGGAATTGCCTACGACATCAAATTTGACAAAAGTCAATCATTGGGGTCAGAGATCAAAATATATTTATTTTTTTATTTCAAACTTGACACACAACACATAGAAGCTGGTTGTGGAATTGTCCAGGAGTGGTCCATCATTGAGCCCAACATTAAAGGATTATTAACCGAACAAGTGAGGTTAATAATTTGTTTATTATATGGCTATTTTATTTATATATATACATATATACATATACATATATATACATATACATATATATACATATACATATACATATATATACATATACACATATATATATATATACATATACATATATATACATACACATATATATATATATACATATACATATATATACATACACATATATATATATATACATATACATATATATACATACATATACATATATATATATACACATACATACATACATACGAGGGCTGTCCGTAAAGTATAGGTCCTTTTTATTTTTTTCAAAAACTATATGGATTTCATTCATATGTTTTTACGTCAGACATGCTTGAACCCTCGTGCGCATGCATGAGTTTTTCCACACCTGTCGGTGACGTCATTCGCCTGTGAGCACTCCTTGTGGGAGGAGTCGTCCAGCCCCTCGTCGGAATTCCTTTGTCTGAGAAGTTGATGAGAGACTGGCGCTTTGTTTGATCAAAATTTTTTCTAAACCTGTGAGACACATCGAAGTGGACATGGTTCGAAAAATTAAGCTGGTTTTCAGTGAAAATTTTAACAGCTGATGAGAGATTTTGAGGTGATGCTGTCGCTTTAAGGACTTTTCACGGTGCGAGACGTTGTGCAGCGCTCTCAGGCAGCGTCATCAGCCTGTTTCAATTTCAGGCTCTATTGATCCAGGACGTCGTGAGAGAACAGAGACGTTTCAGAAGAAGTCGGTTTCAGCATTTTATCCGGATATTCCACTGTTAAAGGAGATTTTTTTAATGAAAGACGTGCGGACGGGTCCGCGCGTTGGGACGCAGCCGACGCGGCGCAGCGGCACAGGAAAAACACCTCTGTGTTGATAACCATTTGTTAAAATCCAGTTGGCTTTTGATGGCTTTCAGTGGAGTGAGTATATGAGAAATTGTTTATCAGCTGGAGATGTTCCAACTTGTCCTCAAGGCTTCCAACAGAGGTGTTTTTCCTGTGGCGGAGCGTCGCGGCGGCTGCGAGCCGACGCTGCAATCCGCCCGCACGTCTTTCATTAAAAAAATCTCCTTTAACAGTGGAATATCCGGATAAAATGCTGAAACCGACTTCTTCTGAAACTTCTCTGTTCTCTCACGACGTCCTGGATCAACAGAGCCTGAAATGTGGAGGTTTTAAGCTTGAAACAGGCTGATGACGCTGCCTGAGAACGCTGCGCGACGTCTTGCACCGTGAAAAGTCCTTAAAGCGATAGAATCACCTCAAAATCTCTCATCAGCTGTTAAAATGTTCACTGAAGACCAGCTTAATTTTTCGAACCATGTCCACTTCGATGTGTCTCACAGGTTTAGAAAAAATGTTGATCAAACAAAGCGCCAGTCTCTCAGCAACTTCTCAGACAAAGGAATTCCGACGAGGGGCTGGACTACTCCTCCCACAAGGAGTGCTCACAGGCGAATGACGTCACCGACAGGCGTGGAAAAACTCACACATGCGCACGAGGGTTCAAGCATGTCTGACGTAAAAACATATGAATGAAATCTATATAGTTTTTGAAAAAAATAAAAAGGACCTATACTTTACGGACAGACCTCGTGTATATATATATATATATATATATATATATATATATATATATATATATATATATATATATATATATATATATATATATATATATATATATATATATATATATATAAACATGCGAACCTATGGTATCATCAAAGCTGCTGACGGTTTTGAGCTCAAAGTCACCTCCATGAACAACTTGCTAACAGACGATCCAGTCGTTAGCTGGTAAGATTTCAATCTGTGTGTTTTTTCCGATGCCGTTTAGATATTTATGGAATGCGTTCATGTCCAACTTGGTTTTTCTAATCATATTTTTAGCTTTCTGGTCTGTAACAAATGTGATACGCGATCCATGGTACCGATTGTCATGGTAACTGGTCTGATATGGGAAAATATCAGACTGGAAATCAGCCAATCAAAGCGAGCGTAGCGTGGCCGCCATATAATAATATGGCTGCTTGTCTTTGTTGGTTTAGTCCTCCCAGGTCCTTTTAGCGATTTCTACCAAACTTGGTATGTCAACAAAGGTCGACTTTGAAATTGCCCTGAATTAATTTTATTTCAGTTCATTTTAGTAAAAGTCAAGCCGCTTGACTTTCAACCCAATTTGGTCAAAATGTGTACCATCTGTGACTAAATTACATGGAGTTATGGGGTAAAAACAGAAAAAAATGGTGACAAAGGTCAGTTTCAGTTTGTGCAGAGGTCATAAGTTAAAGTTGCTCCAATTTTGGTTAAAAAAAATGCAAATTATAGGTTGAGTTATTAGCATTTTAAAAAGGAATAGTTTACACCATCTGTCATGCTTAGGTATCATGTTATGGGGTAACATATGTCATACGTCATAGAATCCAATGGATGTCAATCTTATTTGACCTTTACTTTGGAGACCAAACATTCAACACAGTCAAAACTAGTCCATTTATTAATCCTATTATTTCAACCAATAATTTGCATCACTTTTTAACCAAAATTGGAGCAACTTTAACTTTTAACCCCTGTAACTGACCTTTACCATTCTTGCCATTTTTAACCCCATAACATTCCGTCATAGATAGTCCAAACTATACCTTTTTGGAAACATTATGATCAGACAAATAATGTGGTATAGTTTACAACATGACTGGAGCATTTTTGACCCCTGTATAATTTTTTTTGACCCCTGTAGCTCATCAGAGGTCAGCTCCAGGATGGCTCCATATCTGAAAATAAATGCCAAATTTTATGCTTTTATCACAAAATGAACATTTTAATGGATATTTTAGCTAAGCTGCACCACTACAAGTTCATCAAGCACATGCAAGCTTCCAAATAGTTTTCTGATTTCACAGTCGTCCTGAAGGCAACATAAACGTCAACAGATGAATAAAAACTTCATCTAGTTTATAACTTTTGCTTTAAATTAGTCAAACTGGCTAACGTTGACTGGTTAAAAGTAACATTTGTCTTATTAGCTAAGTAATGCTACTAAAGTTTCCTCGCACTAATTGTATAATTCCACTCTGATTTGTATGAAAGTCTTAAATGACCTGCTTTGACCTTGCGCGGACGTCGCTAACAGAAAGCACAAATACAAATCAGTGTGTGTGTGTCGCCACCCAGATAGGAAAGTAGACATTTCAGGCAAATGGTAGTTGATTTTTTGATTTTATCTCGGAGATAAGAAGCAGTAGGGTTTGGTCACATCCTGTTTAAGGGGCGTTGGCTCTGCACAGGTGTTTCACACTCTGCAGCTTTTATTGTGAAATGCAACCTGATACCACAGGTTTTAGTAAACTTTACAAATCCCAACTGCTAACTAACTAGTACTCCTTCTAGGTACAGACTTTAAACGTAACAGATTAAAAAAAAAAAAAAGACCTTAAATCGCTGCGAGCTGGAAAAAGTTGCCACAACTTGAATAAAAGTTGCGCAACCTATTTGTTTAGCTGGGATACGCTTCATGAAGGTCGATTATCCGTCTGGTTTGTAGATTTACCTGGAGAACACATGCTAAACGGTTTGGTGTGTGTGTGTGTTTTTGAGGGTTTATTTTTTAAAGGTGTCGGTGGAGCAGCGGTTCTCCTACCTGAGTGTCGTTTTTCACGGCGCAGACATGTTTCTGCTTTCAGGGAAAGAGTCCACTTCTCCTCCGCTCCAAGCCCCTTCTTCTTCTTCTTCTTTTTTTTTTCCTTCTTCTCCACCTCCTCCTGCTCTCGCCTTCCGTACAACGAGTTCCCACACGTCCACCCGCCCCGCGTCCCGACGCTCAAACGCCGCTATTTCTCCCACAACAGCCGGGTGACGTCACCAGCATTCGGGTGAACAGTAGCCTGACAGAAAGTTGCTTTTACGGATTCAGCTGGCGTACCAACGCTTTGTTTTGTTTTTTTGTTTTTTTGTTGTTGTTTTTTTTTTATTATTATTATTATTATTATTATTTATCGCCCAACGCATTACGCGAAAACGGCAAATCCCACACTCCGTCAAACTGGTGCCCCGTGGGCCGCATGAGGCCCAGCACAGTTTGGCCTGGATCTGTGTGAACTTTTTATATTCTGTACCCTGTTCTTACAGGAGTAGTTTCACATGGGGAGGTGGGTTAATGCCGTTCTCAGCGATTTTAGTCCGGTTTGAATGTGCCGTTTCAGTCATCTTTACCTCGCAGCAGTCTCCGGCGTTGAAAAATGAAGCCAATGCAGAAATGACAAAAGCTGCAGTTCCTTGAATAGCCACTTAACACTGGTTCCAAAAGCATGTCAACACACAAAATGGACATCTTGCGGCACGCAAAGGGTGCTGCGATTGACTCAAGATCATTTGAGGTAAAAATCTGACACAATGTTTTTTACAGAGTAGATTGACAAACAGGGGAGATGGAGTTCAATCATTTGTAATGAAAGAAATTGTATTTTGAGGGGAATAGGGTAGCCAGAAATGATGTTAGGCGATTTTAGAAGGAGGACAGTGATTACCGCCGGTACTTTTAAGGATTTTTTTTTTTTTTAAGATATGGGGACTGAAGTTGGTCATCTGAATTTTTACAGTAAAGCAACAAATTGCTTCTCAAGTTAGAGACCAAAATCTAGAGGATTACAACAAGAAGATTTTGTTGACTAAACACCATGGACAACTCTTCAATTGAGCAAAAACTGAATCAAAACTCAGGACAAGTGAAAGACGACGGGTAAAACAAGACGAGTGACTTTTTGCTCAGAGCAGACTGATAATAGTATTATTACAGTATAGCTAACAATGTTCACTGCCTAAGATTAAACTTATAAAGTACACATATGACTGTCACGTGAAGGTTCCGTGTATCCATATTTTCAAAAAGCTAGTGTTGACTGATGAGGTCCATCAGGATTTTGATTGATAACGCAAAGGTGAGGGTTCACATTAAAGGGACATGCTTGTAATTAAGAAAACTTTACAATAAATCTTTCCCTATTTTAAGTATAACAAATAATTTGTATACATTTCATAATAATTTGAATCAACATAATGAACAAATGGAGAGATTATAACTGGTACCCTTAATGAAAACAAACGGGCTGCTCACCAAATGTTCATTGATGGACATCACAAAATATCATGATTGTATTAAACTGCTTTTGTTTTCAATAAAATTGTAAAAACGCAATGTCAAGCTATGTTAGACCAACTGGTGCGTGGCCATTTTTATACCTGAAAAGTTAGCTTTCTTTTGTAAGAGCTTGGCCACAAAGCTTACCTCAGATTACCACACCAGAATATATAATTTTATCCCCAGAGAACCCCATGTTAAAATGTACAACATTACAGCAGGAATAAACATATAAAAATCGATTAGGTCGCTATAGCTAGTTTTCCTGTTCATGACAGCTATATTAGGCTGTTTTAAGCCTTAACTTTATGTACACTCAACAAAAATATAAACGCAACACTTTTGGTTTTGCTCCCATTTTGTATGAGATGAACTCAAAGATCTAAAACTTTTTCCACATACACAATATCACCATTTCCCTCAAATATTGTTCACAAACCAGTCTAAATCTGTGATAGTGAGCACTTCTCCTTTGCTGAGATAATCCATCCCACCTCACAGGTGTGCCATATCAAGATGCTGATTAGACACCATGATTAGTGCACAGGTGTGCCTTAGACTGTTAATAAAACACCAGAACCAAATTTCAGGCTTCTTAGCTTTAGCTAGCTTGGTAGCGTCATGATAAGTGGGTGTATTCATCCTGCACAGGTCACACCAGTCTTGCTTTCACTTCAGGTTATAGTAATCTTGTGGAAAATGAGTTTTCTGTGGTTTATCTTAAATATGGTGGCATTTGGAATGATGCTGACCATTGCTGAATCAACTTACACACACACACACACACACACACACACACACACACACACACACACACACACACACACACACACACACACACACACACACACACACACACACACACACATCTGTTTGCCTGACACACTGATCAGAAATGAAGGTGTGTTGTTGACTGTATGAGTCAATAACTGGTTGATGTTGAAAGTGTATTTAAGATGATTCCTCATAGGGTTGTAATTTCTTGTCCCCCCCGGTAAAGCGGCAGAGGTTTTATGAGGCGCTGGTTAAATATTAGCCAAACAGACACGTCCGCCTGTGGGATCTGCTCACCTGTGTTTGCTGTTCTGACAGTTGTCCCTGTCACCAATATTGTGGTCCTCCCTCAGGGGGCGGAGCTGAGAGCAGGAGGCGGAGACTCTGTTTTTGTCTGAGCGCTGGAGGCGGGGCAAAACACTCTGGCGGAACAGATCCTTTTTTGGCTTCACCTGCAGGAAGTGACGCAAACCCAAAAAGTACTGCTGCTGTTTGCAGCACCAGGCTCCATGCACTGGTCTGTGCATCTGGTCCATGTATGTGTGTCTGTGCCTGTGTCTGTGCGTCTATGTTGGTGTCTTTGTGTGCGTGTCTTTGTGTCTGTGTTGGTGTCTTTGTGTCGGTGTCTTTGTGTCTGTGTGTCTGTGTTGGTGTCTTTGTGTCTGTGTGTCTGTGTTGGTGTCTTTGTGTCGGTGTCTTTGTGTCTGTGTGTCTGTGTTGGTGTCTTTGTGTCGGTGTCTTTGTGTCTGTGTGTCTATGTTGGTGTCTTGTCTTTGTGTTGGTGTTTTTGTGTCTGTGTTGGTGTCTTTGTGTCGGTGTTTTTGTGTCTGTGCCTTTGTGTCTATGTCTTTGTGTCTCTGTCGGTGTCTTTATGTCTGTGTCTTTGTGTCTCTGTGTCTCTGTGTCTTTCTGTCTGTGTCTGTGCCTGTGTCTTTCTGTCGGTGTCTTTGTGTCGGTGTCTTTGTGTCTGTGTTTTTGTGTCGGTGTGTCTGTGTTGGTGTCTTTGTGTCCGTGTCTCTGTGCCTGTATCTCTGTGTCTGTATGTCTGTGTCTTTGTGTCTGTGTCTTTCTGTCTTTTGTCTTTGTGCCTGTGTCTTTGTGTCTGTCTTTCTGTCTGTGCCTTTCTGTCTTTCTGTGTATGTCTTTGTGTCCTGTGTCTGTCTTTCTGTCTTTTGTCTTTGTGCCTGTGTCTTTCTGTCTGTCTCTGTGTCTGTCTTTCTGTCTTTTGTCTTTGTGCCTGTGTCTTTCTGTCTGGCTTTGTGTCTGTCTTTCTGTCTGTGCCTTTCTATCTGTCTTTCTGTCTGTGTCTTTGTGTCTGTCTTTGTGTTTGCGTCTTTCTGTCTTTGTCTTTGTGTCTGTGTCTTTCTGTCCGTGTCTTCCTGTCTTTGTCTTTCTGTCCGTATCTTTCTGTCTTTGTCTTTCTGTCCGTATCTTTCTGTCTTTGTCTTTGTGCCTGTGTCTTTCTGTCTTTCTTTGTTTCTGTGTCTTTGTGTCTGTGTCTTTGTGTCTGTCTTTGTGTCCGTGTCTTTGTGTCTGTGTTTTTCTGTCTGTCTTTGTGTCCGTGTCTTTCTGTCTTTGTCTTTGTGTCCGTGTCTTTGTGTCTGTGTCTTTCTGTCTTTGTCTTTGTGTCCGTGTCTTTGTGTCTGTGTCTTTCTGTCTGTCTTTGTGTCCGTGTCTTTGTGTCTGTGTCTTTCTGTCTGTCTTTGTGTCCGTGTCTTTCTGTCTTTGTCTTTGTGTCCATGTCTTTGTGTCTGTGTCTTTCTGTCTTTGTCTTTGTGTCTGTGTTTTTGTGTCGGTGTTGGTGTCTTTGTGTCGGTGTTTTTGTGTCTGTGTCTTTGTGTCTGTGTCTTTCTCTGTGTTTTTGTGTCGGTGTTTTTGTGTCTGTGTGTCTGTGTTGGTGTCTTTGTGTCCGAGTCTCTGTGTCTTTGTGTCTGTGTTTTTGTGTCGGTGTGTCTGTGTTGGTGTCTTTGTGTCTGTGTTTTTGTGTCGGTGTGTCTGTATGTCTGTGTCTTTGTGTCTGTGTCTTTCTGTCTTTTGTCTTTGTGCCTGTGTCTTTGTGTCTGTCTCTTTCTGTCTTTTGTCTTTGTGCCTGTGTCTTTGTGTCTGTCTCTTTCTGTCTTTTGTCTTTGTGCCTGTGTCTTTGTGTCTGTCTTTCTGTCTGTGCCTTTCTGTCTTTCTGTGTATGTCTTTGTGTCCTGTGTCTGTCTTTCTGTCTTTTGTCTTTGTGCCTGTGTCTTTCTGTCTGGCTTTGTGTCTGTCTTTCTGTCTGTGCCTTTCTATCTGTCTTTCTGTCTGTGTCTGTCTGTGACTTTCTATCTGTCTTTCTGTCTGTGTCTTTGTGTCTGTCTTTGTGTTTGCGTCTTTCTGTCTTTGTCTTTGTGTCTGTGTCTTTCTGTCCGTGTCTTCCTGTCTTTGTCTTTCTGTCCGTATCTTTCTGTCTTTGTCTTTGTGCCTGTGTCTTTCTGTCTTTCTTTGTTTCTGTGTCTTTGTGTCTGTGTCTTTCTGTCTGTCTTTGTGTCCGTGTCTTTGTGTCTGTGTCTTTCTGTCTGTCTTTGTGTCCGTGTCTTTCTGTCTTTGTCTTTGTGTCCGTGTCTTTGTGTCTGTGTCTTTCTGTCTGTCTTTGTGTCCGTGTCTTTGTGTCTGTGTCTTTCTGTCTGTCTTTGTGTCCGTGTCTTTCTGTCTTTGTCTTTGTGTCCGTGTCTTTGTGTCTTTCTGTCTTTGTCTTTGTGTCCGTGTCTTTCTGTCTTTGTCTTTGTGTCCGTGTCTTTGTGTCGGTGTTGGTGTCTTTGTGTCGGTGTTTTTGTGTCTGTGTCTTTGTGTCTGTGTCTTTCTCTGTGTTTTTGTGTCGGTGTTTTTGTGTCTGTGTTGGTGTCTTTGTGTCTGTGTCTTTCTCTGTGTTTTTGTGTCGGTGTTTTTGTGTCTGTGTGTCTGTGTTGGTGTCTTTGTGTCTGTGTCTTTCTGTCGGTGTCTTTGTGTCTGTGTTTTTGTGTCTGTGTTGGTGTTTTTGTGTCTGTGTTGGTGTCTTTGTGTCTGTCTTTGTGTCTGTGTCTTTCTGTCTTTGTCTTTGTGTTTTTCTGTCCGTGTCTTTCTGTCTTTGTCTTTGTGTCCTTGTCTTTCTGTCTTTGTCTTTGTGTCTTTCTGTCCATGTCTTTCTGTCTTTGTCTTTGTGTCCGTATCTTTCTGTCTTTCTTTGTTTCTGTGTTTTTGTGTCTGTGTCTTTCTGTCTGTCTTTCTGTCTTTGTGTCCGTATCTTTCTGTCTTTGTCTTTGTGCCTGTGTCTTTCTGCCTTTCTTTGGTTCTGTGTCTTTGTGTCTGTGTCTTTCTATCTGTATTTGTGTCTGTCTTTCTGTCTTTGTGTTTGTGTCTGTGTCTTTCTGTCTTTGTCTTTGTGTCTTTCTGTCTGTGTCTTTGTGTCTGTTTTGTGTTCTCACCAGATCCATAGATGATCCCAGAGAGTACTTTCGGTTCAATTTGTACTGCATTTCCCCCCCTGAAATTCAAAATCAAAACTCTTAAAGTTAGCATTCACTAGTCCCCTGGTGTCCCACCTGGAGTCCAAGACCTTCCTGGGGGGTGGGGGTGGGGGTGTCACCAAAGATCAAAGGGGCATCACAAGAACTGGTCTTCTCCAAGACTGTCAAAATGATTTTATTAATGAATTTTTAATCATTTAAGTGCACATGTTACATAACATCATAATGACTCATTAACTGGTCAATCAAAAGTTATTAAAAAGTTCCTTGATTTATTTGGATGAAATAAAGAGAAAATGGGGAAGTACAATCAAAACTGTATATGTGTTAAAGGGAGAAAAAAAAATATTGCTGTATGTGGGCTGGAATTTCAGCCTTTCTTAGATACAAATTTTTATTCTATTTTTTTATTGATACTGGTTATATTTTACTGTGGTGCTAATGGCACAGTTAACAAGCTGTCTGTGATCACTCATCTGTGATCCTGGTCTTTGATTCTATTTATTGACCTGTGTTCCTGATCACTCATTTAATTGCAGATCTTTGATCCTGATCACTCATCCTTGATCATGAACCTTTGATCCTGAGCATTCATATTTTATCCCATTTGTTGAACTCTGTTACTGATCACTTGTTTAATTGCTGCTCTTTGATCCTGTCATGCTAACCCTAGTTCCTGTTTGCTGACATTTGATCCCAATAATTCATTTAATTGCTGATTTTTTTTTTTATCCTAATTGCTCATCTTTGACGCAGATTGTTGAAGTTTGATCCTCATCATCAATCCTCATCAATTTCAAAAGAAAAATCTATTATTAATTTTTTTTTTTTACTTGAACTTCATTGGTATCCATCTCCAGATTTGCAATTTTGATAATGCAGCCAAATTTTTGATGAAATGCCCCCCCCCCAACACACACACACACAAAATAAATAACAACATAAAATCCTAGCATGGTGAGAGGTTTTTACAGTCCCCTCCAAAAGTCCTGGAACACTTGGTATTTCACACATTTAATTTATTTATGCCATTCAAATACAAAAAGTAAATCAGGCTTCTCAATATAATAAAAATTTTAAAACTGTCTTCCTTAAACTCAATCTCAAAGCAAATCTCTACAACTGTATATAAATTATAATATAATATAAAAGCCGAGATGATGGGTTGCATAAGTAATGGGCCCCTTTGGTTACCTGTAAACAAGGTTGGGTAGGATTACTTTGAAATGTAATCCCAAAGTAATCAGATTACAAGTAATCCAAATGTATGTACATACATACATGTAATCCAGATGTATTCCTTCAAAGTAATCCTACCCAACCCTGCCTGTAAATAATCAGTTTTATTGCCAGTTTTCTTCAAACAAGTTATTATTTACAGGTGTTATACCAAAGCGTTCCATTACTTACGCAGCCCATCATCTTGGCTTTTATATTTGTAATTGATTTATAGCAAGTTGTAGAGATTTGCTTTGAGTTTAAAGAAGATCATTTTAGAAATTTTTATTTTGAGAAGCCTGATTTACTTTTTGTATTTGAAATGGCATAAATGAACAAGAGCAATCAGAAATTTGTGACGTTTGCCAATCTGGATCCAGATCACCTCCAAAATTCAGTGGAGTCTTCCTTTTTCTAATATTTATCTGTGGTGCAAATTTGGTGAGAATCCGTGAATTCGTTTTGACGTAATTTTTCAAAGTGTATATAAAGTGAAATTTTGATCCAGAATCCGGCTTCGGATCCAGATCACCTCCAAAATTTAATGGAGTATTCCATGGCCTAATATGTATCTGTGGTGAAAATTTGGTGGGAATCCGTGAAGTAGTTTTGACGTAATCCTTCAATGCCTGTATAAAGTGAAACTTGATCCAGAATCTGGATCCAATGTCGCTGACCGAACGGTCTGCCTCTAAAAATTAGTCCACCCTGCCTCCACTGCACATGTGTCATTTCGGAGTTCTGAGCTAGAGTCTCTTCACCCAAAGTGATCAAATGGATTAATGGGATTATTAATCATTAGATGACAAGATAAAACCTCTTAAATCATTCTAAAGTCAGTTTTAAGCAGAAATGTGGCCGTTTTAAGCAGAAACGAGGTGAAGCTCTGTGACGCTTTGAAATGACTGACACACAGTGAACGCATCAGCTAGTAGCTCATGTAGCCACGGCGCTCTGATCACTTCCTCTGTCTTTTATGATGAAATAATGCTGAATTTATGTGGAAATGATTGTTGTACAAAAGTTTCAGATACCTGTCGCTGAGACAGATGATGACTGGAGTGCAGTTTGAAGCAGAAACGAGGTGTTAACCCCTGAACCGTGGCTAATGAAGCATGCGCAGTGAAGGCAGGGCAGACTGATTTTTAGAGGGGACCGTTCGGTCGGTGACACCGGATCACCTCCAGAATTTAATGGAGTCCTCCATCACCTGATATATATCTGTGGTGAAAATTTCTTCAAAATCCATGCAGTAGTTTTGACATAATCCTGCTAACAGACAGACAAATAAATCAATGCCGATGATTTTATTACGTGCTTGTCGGACATAAGTAAAATGTGTGAAAGACCAAGGGGCCCAATAGATTTGGAGGAGACTGTATGTTGAAGTGCCACTGGAAGAACCCGTGCATGTGTGCCATTGGTGATCAGTGCACGTCACCTGAGTGTGGATCGAGTTTCTGTCTGTGTCTGGAAAGCTGACTAAGGATGGTGTCTCTGTGTGTGGAATCATCTATTCCCGCTTCTTTCAGCTCCGTATCCGTGACGTTCAGCAAACCCTGACGAGACGGGCAGGAAAAACAGGAACTGTCACACGCATCTAAGTGCAGACACAACAATAACACAGGGGTGTATTTGCATGTTACATACTTCCAGACCGTAATATTCACTCTCTAGTGTCTTTGTGTACTGGGGAAGGCCAATCTGTCTCAGCCACCAGGCGATGGAGCGATTATTCATGTCTGGAAAACAAAGAACAGCTTCTATGTAACGTCCCACTGAACACGTGCTTCTACACGTCTCTGTTGTAAAGTTGCAAAAAGTACAAGTGAAAAAGTCATCATTCATGAGGTCATGCCTCAAATCTTCCAGAAACGATGCACCTAGGCACTCTGGGATTTTTCCTTTCTGTCTCTACTCACCGTCGGGTTTCCTTCTTCTTTTGCAGCTGCTGTCATGTAGTTTGTTAAAACGCTGAGGTGAATTGAGACTCTCACTTTTCTCACTTTCTGTTAATGGTGGAAACCTGCAGGGTTACTCAAAAAGCCAATCAGATTGTACAGAGGGCGCAGCACGCACCCCGCAGCAAACAGCAAATCACGGAGCGGGAATTAGCGTGACTGGTGGTGGGGTGGAGGCTGCAAGTCGGGGCAGAGTCCTGCATGTGCAGAGACGGAGACAGAGTGCCGAAAAACAAGACGAGAGAAGTATGAAAATGAATGAGTGTCAGGCAGCTGTCAACATGTTCGGTCAGACGCAGGCATGCAGGCACACAGCGAAACAATGCTGCGCGGAAGGCCGACACCTAGTGTTGAGGTAGTGCAGGCCCTGCAGCGGCTTAGGAACGCCTTTAGATGGATGCAGTAAAGTAAAGACTGCGTGAATGTGAGAAAATATCTGTCGTAACGTTTGTCTGTGGGTCAGCAGGAATACACTGAATCAACAGGAATATTGTTGTGAAACCTGGTAGAGGGATGGAGCAGGAATCGAGGAAACCCCCATTAATCTTTGGAGAGGATCTGGCTCAAGAGACAGATCCAAGTTGATGTCATTTTACATTTTCACTAAATTCTCAAGAAATCATTTACAGATCATTGTGCAAAACAATTACAGCATATTTATAGTGATAACAGTGGTGGAGCCAAAATTTTTCCAAATCAGGGGCCAGATTTTACACAGAGGGGCAAAATACATGCCCAGCATCTGTGCACAGGGCACCTGTTCAGTCAGGTGTTTATATTTCAATAGTCCTTCTTGTACTGTTGGCAGCACTTTCAGACTTGAAGAGAAATACATCATTAAATATATTTTCTAATATATTTACTCACACTGTCACACTCATTTTCAACCGCTTAGTCCAATTAAGGGTTGCGGGGGGCTGAGGCCTATCCCAGGACAGGATGCCAGTCTGTCACAGGGCCACAAACAGACAAACAAACACATTCACACCCTCTCGCAATCACCTACGGACAATTTAAAGATTCCAATCCACCTAACCCGCATGTCTTTGGATGTGGGAGGAAACCAGAGCACCCGGAGGAAACCCACACAAACACAGGAAGAACATGCAACTCCACACAGAAAGGCCACAGGTGGGAATTGAACCCATGACCTTCTTGCTGTGAGGCAACAGTGCTAACCACTAAGCCACTGTGCTGCCCTTATAATAATATATTTAATATTGTTCAAACATGTTGTGTACTTATAAAATGCTTGAAAAATAAAAACTCTGCAATTTTCATCTTTATTTATATTGTGGTGCACAAAAAAATGACACTTCATATATTTAAACATAAAATACTTTAAACACACAGGCACACACACTTATGTAAGAATACAGACGTTTGATTGTACTATTTTTGTTGTTTTACTGTAGTTGGCATCCAGCTTAATGGTGAATTACCGCCCCCTTCTGCTCTGGAGTGTGACTCGCACAGTGAATTGACAATATATAAGAATTTATATTTTGAGAGGAACTCTTTTCTGTTTTCCCCTGAAGGGGGCATTAGTTTTACTCTTGTACTTTCTTTGTTCCCCACTTCAGGAACACAATGTAGACAAAATATGTGTGTGTGTGTGGGGGGGGGGGATCACCACAGACGTCTTGTTTGTCTTTAAGATGTCGCACCGCCACTCATCCAATTAATTTCTTCAGTCTGAAAAGGTGAGATGGTTTGGTATCACCAGCATTTGCCAGCAGAGGGAGACAGCCTCTATAAACAAACGGCCAATTTCTTTCAGCAGAAGACATCATTGTAGAGTCTTTTTTAGAGAATCATTAAGATTGTTGGGTGTTTGTTCCTTGACAGATGTGAACCATCCTTAATCTTTTTGGAAGCTGTACAAGGAAATGGATTGAGTTGGGAAAGATGGTGTCTACGATCTGCCTCATGGGTGAGCGAAGGTTTTTCTTATTTCATAGATGGCTTCACTTCAAACCATCTGAGATGTTCACCTTCTTATGCATAAAAGTTTGTCTCGTCTTTTAGATGAGGGTAAAATGAGCCTTGGTACTCCTTCGGTAACCGTGTAGAAGTTTGAGCATTCCGCGCTGCCCCGAACACCATAAACATTATTTGTCTTGTGACGTGGCGTTTGATCCTCGGTGTGTAAGATAATTTGTCACAGTGTGTTAATGGATTTGAGGAAAGAAGGTATGTTGTGTTTTCCAAAGACTGTCTTGAGGTTCTTTACAGCCACGTTCTGGATAACAACTGTTTGTCTTTTTTTTTTTTAACTGGTCTGTTTCTCTTGGATCCACTTGCAGACTTGATGAGGCCAAGGCATCCAAAACCAAGGCTTTGACCCCTAAAGGCCAGGGATTTAAACCCTTGATGTCAAGGGTTTGACCCCTCAAGGCCAAGGCTTTGATCCCCTAAAGGCCAAGATTTTAAACTCTCAATGCCAAGGGTTTTACCCCTAAAGGCCAAGGTTTAAACCTTCAATGCCAAGGCTTTGACCCCTAAAGGCCAAGGTTTTAAACTCTCAATGCCAAGGGTTTTACCCCTCAAGGCCAAAGCTTTGACCCCTGAAGGCCAAGGTTTAAACCCTCAATGCCAAGGCTTTGACCCCTAAAGGCCAAGGTTTTAAACTCTCAATGCCAAGGGTTTTACCCCTCAAGGCCAAAGCTTTGACCCCTGAAGGCCAAGGTTTAAACCCTCAATGCCAAGGCTTTGATCCCTAAAGGCCAAGGCTTCCAAGGCCAAGGCTTTCTTCTCCACTTCTTCTATGTGGACATTAGCAACGATAGAAGAAACAGGGGGTTGGGGGGGTCCATAGCACATCAGCTGTGTTTTTGTCTGTACCTGTTACTGTCTAAACCTATCAAGAGCCACAGCGACCAGAGGAACTTGCTACAAATTAAAACACGAGTTGAGTGTAAGCCTGCAGAGCTGAGCTCAGCCACCACATCAGTCAGCACTCTCCAGAAATAACATCATGGCTGATATCAGCACGTTTATTCTCATCAATTTCAAGCTCTCGTTCCTTTCTCTTTGTTTAAATATACATGCAGATCACACTCCGCTTTTCACACCAATGAGGTGTGTGTGTGTGTGTGTGTGCAGTTGTGTGAGTCTGCGTCAGAGGAAAAAGGAAGCTGCGGCGTGAAGTTAAAAGCTTTTACCACCCTGCAGCTCTGCAGAACACCCACCACGGAAGAAAGGCAGAACACCATCGTACAGCAGTGAGATAATGAAAGCAAGGCGGTGAAGTGAACGGCGATAACGAAAACGAGAGACGCTGAAGGTGAGCGCCGATTGTCACAACTCATCCAACTGTCGAACTTTACGGTCGGTGATTTTACAGCAGCTTTTTGCCTATTTTATGGGGTTAAACAAAAGTTTTGTTGATGACCCCATCTATCTGTGTAGAAAACGCACGCCCAGATGGAGTTGTGGCGCCAGTGTGCACTGTGGCTGATCGAATGCCGCGTTCTGCCTGACAACCACAGGGTCACTTGGGAGGGCGCACAGGTCAGTCACCTGGTTTCACACCCTCAAAATAACGGTGTTGGCTCTTGGGTCTGATTCTTATTAATTTATTGTTCCATTTGGGGTTTGATTGGCAGGTGTGTGACCTGGCTCAGGCGCTGCGAGATGGCGTGCTGCTGTGCCAGTTGCTAAACAACCTGCTGCCTCAGGCTGTCAACCTGAGAGAGATCAACCTGCGCCCCCAGATGTCCCAGGTAACGCACACTGCGCTGTGAAGTAACTCTGCAGAGAGAGTGCATGTGGTCCCATTCAAAACAGTCGAGTTGTTTTTAACACTTTAAATTGAGTGCATTTCAAAGTGAGTTTCATAAACACTCAAACTCAGCACCTCACACATAATGATTGTCACTTATACCGCAATCTATATCTGTTGTCATGACGGTGGAGGGAATGAAAAAAGATAGAAAACACTCAGATGGTGCATATTTGCGGCGACTGCACACGTGTCTGAATTTGAAGATGCTCTTCAGCATGAGGATTAAAAAATGTGCAGAGAACTGCGGTTTCTATGCAGGTGGACATGCATTTGAATGTGTCTTGAATATTGTTAAATATCCCTCACCGTAAGATGAGTACATGACTTTAATGTTGTTGCTGGGCAAAACGTATTTTGTGGTTGGTTTTATAAAACATTCAAATGTATTAACTCCTTAAGAATACATAGGAGATGTTTGATACTTAAACCATCGGTACCACTGGACATTAGATTAACTTATTGGGTGTTAGGAATGTTTGGTGCAAATATTTGTATATTAATGAGGATGGGGGGGGGGGGGGGGGGTTGCCCAAAGAAGTTTCTCCTCATCTCTGCTGCCGATGTTGTGATATGGTGCTATATAATTAAACTGAAATGAATTTTTTTCCTTGGGAATACAGTAACTCATTAACAATACACAGTAGACACTTGATACTTTCACTGTATATACTCTCTGGGGATTAGCTTAGTTGATTTTACTGTTATATTGTGTATATATATTGAGGATGAATTGATATTTTTTAAATTGTGAATACAATAATTCATTAACAATGCATGGTATAGTTACTTGATACGAATACCACTGATGTGTGTTTGGGCTTAGTTTAGTTGATTAGATGTTAGTGATACATTGTGTATACGTATATTTGATTATTGAGGATAGAGTGATTTTTACTGTGAACACAATAATTCACTGTATGGTGTAGACTCTTGACACAAACACCAAGATACTCCTTGAGGATCAGTTTAGTTGTTTTGATGTTAGTGTTACATTGTGTGTACATATATTTGATTATTAATGAGGATGGGTTAATTTTCACTTTAAACACAATATACAAACACAGTGGAAGCACTTGGGTATTAGGGATGAATAAAGTTGATCTTTATCTTTAAATGTTGTTATTGTGGTTTATGTTAGTGTGTTATTGATTTATTAGGTTTATGTAGTTTGATTGGTTTATTCAGTTTAGTTAAGTGTCATGTTGCTGTTACCAAGTGTGAGAAGTGCAGTGCGTTTGATGTCTTCCACCACCGTGTCTGTCTGTGGCTATGTAAAAATAAAACACCTGGTTGTGGCAGAATACAGAAAAGACAAAAAGCTCTGCATGCTTGCATGCACGTGTGTGTATAACTTCGATCACGGACAAACTGATGAGAGCTGACATTTACCGTTTGGTATGCTGATGTATTTTGGGTCAAGGATGAACGCTGCCAAAACGGAACATTGATAGGACTAATATTTTTATATTAATTAACAACACTAAACAATGGACATTGATAATTACATTCTGGACTCAAGCGCCATTTCAGCAGGGAGTGTTAAATCATCTATATATTAAAAGTGTGCATTCATGCATGATTTTATTTATTAAGATCAATGTAAATACATAATATAATTGTAAATATGTTAAAAATACAGAGATGACACAAGAAAGTGAAAACACTTATTTCCATTGTGGTCCATTTACAAATCAAATGACAAAATAGGAGTAATAATAAAATAAAATAATAATAACAATAATAATGATTATAATTAGTGAGTATATGATAACAAGAACCTAAAATACATTACAGTACAAAACCTATAAATACATTAAGACAGTAAATTAACATTTAAAAATTATGTAATTAACAGGAAATAAAAGGGTTGAGTTCTTCTAAAAACTGTTGAAGTCTTAGGTCTAAGGTTCTAAAAATACTCTGGAATCAAACTCCATTCCAACTCATTATAGAAACTTTTGCATAATTTATTACCACACTTGAAAAATGTCAGCTACCTATTTTATAAACACTACCCACTCTCAAGCCTGTGGATCCCCACGGGCAGTGCGCTAGTGTGTTTGAGTGTGTGTGTGTGTATATATATATATATATATATATATATATATATAATTTATTTATTGTTAGGGTTTTTGTGTATATATCTATTTATTTGAACAAAGTATTTTTTTTTCCTCTGTCATTATTTAAGAATACGTCATAATATAGCCTTTCTATTCAGAGTGTGTTTATATTATGGTTCGGTGTGATACAGATTTGGGATAACCAATATGTATACCTGGGCTAGATTCCTGGTCGTGCTACTTGTGTGTGTCCTTGGACAAAACATTTTATGTGCATTGCCTCAGTCCACCCATCTGTCCACAAGTACCACCCTTGGCGGGTGAAGCAGCCGGCATTGGACTGGCATGACATCTGGGGAAAGTCCTAGACTCTCATCATCTTCATCTCATGGAATCCGGGGATACGCAGTGGCACCAATGGGCCTCGGGGCCTACATAGAATTAAAATTAAGCATATTATGATCAAAAAACTAGATAAGTTGGAATGAAGATCTACAGAGCATTGGCCTTTCTTGGCTTATGTTTGGTCAACTCATGTTTGTAAGATCTGAGTTGTCCTGCGATTGAGTAAACTGAACAACACGGCAGATTATCTGAGAAAGCAAGTCGAGCAAAATAGAAATGTCTAAGATGTAAGAATTACAAGGGAAGAAATGTGGTTGAGCAACACTCAAAGGGAAGTCCTTGTGTCTGAAATTTGTCCATTTATCTGTGTGTGTGTGTGTGTGTGTGTGTGTGTGTGTGTGTGTGTGTGTGTGTGTGTGTGTGTGTGTGTGTGTGTGTGTGTGTGTATACAGGGGGTTGTATGCTTTGGCACGTGCACAGTAACTCTGGGAAACCCTGTGAGCTGAAGAGTGATTAAGACACGTCCGGTGACTAACAACAGACAGCAGTCTGTGCTGACGTGGACACGCAGAAGGACGTTACACACAGATCTTTTTTCATTGGTCACTATACTATAAAATACTGTTAGTGTTTTATGCACAGTATCAGTGTGCGAACATAAAGTCATGACTGAGTGATGTATGCACCAAAACAGTCACAATTTAGCATTTCCCTTTTGTTCAAATTAGAGTTCCGCATTTTCCGCTGCTGAATAGACAGACGGACTCAGGAAGCTGCAGTGTGACATGCTGCCTCTGCGACCACCGTCTCACTCATGTTACACTTAGACTTAGACAACTTTATACTTAGACTGTTCTCTGCGGTTAGTTTTTTAGTGTAGTCACTTCATAACCCCCTCACTTCTTTGGCCACATGGTGAATGTGACCTACTGACTTTTCTACTGGGTTTCGTATTTCTTGGTAGAGGGGTTGGTCGCCAATTATCTAAGGGATCAGGGGATCAAATCCCAGTTAGACCTTGAGCAAATTGCAGAACACCAAATTGCTTCTGGTGTTCAGGTGGTGGAAGCTTCTTTCATCATTGTGTCAATGTGATTGTAAGGTACTCTGGTTTAAAATCATCTTCCAGAATGCATATTTTTGGAAACAAATAACTTTCTTGGCTGAGGATTTCTTTGTTTCCACATTTTGGAAATAGTGCAAAAAGTTTTGCAAGAGTTATAAACCAGCATGAGACTCGGAAATCACATTATTGCATCATTAATGGCATTTCAAATCTGCGTTGTTCCAGTCCACCCAGCTGGAAATGGAAACTGGCTTTGTTTAGGGAAGTGACATGCCACAGACTGGCATCCTGTCCAGGGGGAGTCATAGACTCTCATCTGCTTCACACTGTGGAACTAGGAGAAAAGCCCCCGCAACACTGAGCTTACTATAGAACTTTCTATGTATGTTCTAGGTAGCTTAGTACATAAGGAGCTGGGCTGATAATATATGTGGATCTGGGTTCGAATCCCTTATGCTTCATCTGCATTGTCACCTCACAATCCACCCAACTGTAAATGGGTACTGGCCTTGCTTTGGGAAGTATAACTGGTGTCCCTTTCAGGGGAAGTTGTAGACCATCATCTGCTTCAAGCTGAAGAATCCAGAGATAAGCACTGGCCTCAGGTCCTACATAGGACTTATGTCTGTTTCTTGCATACATATTTTTTTTTATTTTGCGTGCTGCTTATTTTGCTTGGGGTTGCCACAGTGCATCTAGTTTGGATCCGCATAATATGACAGGTTTTACACCGGATGCCCTTCCTGTTGTATCATAGAAAGTGGGATACAGTTGGACTTGAACTGGTGGGAACCTTCTGTTTGAGAATAGTAGAGAAGCTTGAATCTTCGACTGGACTGGGTTGCTTGACGCGAGGACGTTTCGCTTCAAATCTTCCGCATCTTCATCTCCACCTTAAAGACACTAACCACAAGTTTGAGGATAAGGAAGTTAAAATATTAGCCAGAGAGAAGAAATGGTTTGAGAGAGGGGTCAAGGAGGCATTCTTTGTGAAACGTTTGAAACCCAGCCTTAACCGGGGAGGGGGTCTAAGACACGCTTTATCCCCTGTTTACAATGGGGTACTCAGGTCAAAGCAGTTTCAGGCTTTTGTTCATGGTAATGAGTCATTCACGTCATCAGCAGAGTTGTCAAGAGAGCCATTAAGAGAGGGTCTGTCCCATCATTAGGAGGGACAGCTGCCCTGTCATTAGGAGGGTGCTAACTAGAGCACAATAGGTGCTAATTAGAGCTATTGTTTAGTCACCAGCCTATAGCAGCCTGCCTCTCAGTAGGAGGGGTCTGGTTAGGTTTAAAACTCCAGCTTTTGGGACTTCTTGATTATTCTTCTCTACAAGAGTCAAGACAGAAGTCAGACCACCAGAGCAAGAATTTTAGCTGAGGAAGCTTCTGCGATTTGAAGCGAAACGTCCTCGCATCAAGCAACCCAGTCCAGTCGAAGATTCAAGCTTCTCTACTATGGAAACCACCTGGACAACTGAGAGCCTACACAGAAATTCTGTTTGAGAAGTAAACACACTAACCACTTACGCCTCTGTAATGCCTAGTTTCCATATTTCAGTAATGGTCCAAGTTGCCTGAAGCATTCCAGAAAACAAGAAGATGCCAAACTGCTCCAAAATGTAAAATATCACACAGGCAAACATCACGTCATGGAACACTAGCTTTTCATGCACCGTACACATCAGATGCAGTTATGACCGTGTGCAATATCAGTTACATTTTCAGCAGCAAAGACAGTACGTCATAAACTGTACAGACCCTGAGGCCCGTTATAAACACGCTGCTTAACCCCAGAGTCTGTAGAGTGAAGTGGGTGTCCTGGATGGAATATCAGTCCAGTGAAGGTTGGTCCACATCCAAAGCTGGGATGGACTGCAACTGATGCAGATGAAGTGTCTTATCCAAGAACACAGACTGCAGGTAGTCTGAAGCAGACACACCTGTTATTGAATCCCGCTGTATACCTTGGTAGCCCAACCTGTGAAGCAACAGACAAAAGTGGTGTTAAGCCACCTTGACACTTGCACAAATTAGATCCCGTGGTCGCAGACCCCCATAAAAATTGGTCTCCCCCTGATTGACGAGGTTCACTCATTAACACCTCGTTTCTGCTTCACACTGCACTCCAGTCATCATCTGTCTCAGCGACAGATAGCTGAAGCTTTATTACAATCATTTCCACATAAATTCAGCATTATTTCATCATAAAAGGCAGCGGAAGCGATCAGAGCTAAATGGCTAAATGAGCTGCTAGCTGAGGCGTTCACTGCACATCAGACATTTCAAAGCGTCCTGGAATTTCACCTCGTTTCTGCTTAAAATGGCCTAGTTTCTGCGTAAAACTGACTTTAGAATGATTTAAGAGTTTTACCTTGTCATCTGATGGTTAATATTCCCATTAATCCATTTGATTGCTTTGGGTGAAGAGAGTGCGTCTCAGACGTACTGCTGTGGTCCGAAATGACACATGCACAGATGCAAAAGGTGGGCCGATTTTTAGGGGCGGACTGTTCAGTCTGCGACACCGGCACTGGCACGCAAGGTTTGCCAGTGCGTAAACTCGTTATAAACTGTTGTAAACTTTACATGGCTGCAAAATTTAGAAATTTTCAAAATTTCCGGCATGCATAAATTTCATGCCACTTGCATGAACTAGTCGGGAACATTGCGCAACCTATTCACAAGCACTGTGTGTCACTGTCTGTCAATACGTCTCATTGCACGCAGGGCCTCATACAGTTTACAACAAGTTTACAACAAGTTTACTCATTGGCACGCAATCTTGCGTGCCAGTGTGGGGATCAAATTGTCAGGTTTCGCCCCGGCCGGGGTGTATGTCTGTGTTTATCCCCTGTTCATATCCAGGTTATACTTACATCCAGTTTATTATACTTTTGTCATTTAAATCTTAGTTTGGTTCTGTTTATTTCTTTGTGTTATGGTATTCTCTGCTTTTGTTTCTCATTTATCTTTTGTGTTTTATTATCTGGTTATGTTCTTGTTGTCAGTGGCCTTGTTCTCTGTTAGGGTTTATCTTTTGTTTTGTCGTTTTTTGCATTAATTGTTTTCTATAGTCTTTGGTTTGTTTTCTGCTCATCACTTATTTTCTGTTTAACCTTTAGTTTGATTTGCTATTTTATTATCCCTGTTTGTCGCAACTTCAGCTATGCTCTGTTCCGCTATGGTTTTGGTTATGGTATTTTATGTTTCTTGTTGTTCTCTTTTTAGGTCTGTCACTTTATTTCTTAGTTTACCCCTTTGTTTTGTTCACATTTTTTATTATTGGTCTGTGGGTACATTATGTTTTTCACTATCGTTTTTTTCTGTCACTTACTCCTCTTGCATTGGTCTGCTTTGTTTTTCACTCACTCACTCTGTTGCTTTTCTTCCCTCTTCTTTGATGCACCTGACCACACCTCCTCCTAGAACCTTCCTTGCACCTGTTCCTCATTTACGTTCTGATGACTCTGTCAGATATTTCAGCCCTTCACTTTCTTCACTCGGGTGCCAGTTCGTTGTCTTTTGGAAGCCTCGTTCCAGCCTTTTGTTATTGCTCTGATTGTCTTGCCGTTTTTTGTTTTTTTTTACCTAGTTTTGTTGTTTCTGGGTCCTGCCTCTGTCACAGCCTGCCGTGCTCTGAATTACCGTGTTTGACCTCAGCTTGTTTTTGGCTACGCCTCAGCCTCACGCCTGTTTGTACCTCTGCCTGTTTGCCTGCCATTCTGTGTATCGTACCCCTGCAACGTTTAGATGAAGCCTTTTATTACTCCTACGTCTGTGTCCCGGAGTCCTGCATTTGTGTCCAGCCACACAAATTGGCGCAATTGTCAAGGTGGCCTCATGCTCACTTTAAGGCAGATCCGACTGAGGTTACAACATTTTAGATTATTTTTAACATTGTCGTTTAGGCTGTTTGAGACACACTCTAATGAATGCTTTACTGGTCTAGTACATATGATACACCTACTTCTAAATCTGAAATAATAATTTACCTCATTTTTGATTTATGTTGAGATAGTATGTTGATTTGTGTATTTACATTTGTGTTTAGTTCCTGTGCCTGAAGAACATCCGGATGTTTCTGGGAGTGTGTCAGGAGAAGTTTAATCTGAGAAAGAGTGAATTGTTTGAAGCCTTCGACCTGTTTGACGTACGAGACTTTGCAAAGGTATCAAACTACAAACTACACACCACTGTTTCTGTTTCCAGTGCCTAAAAGAAGAACTCGTTACAGATGATTGGTTTCTGTAACTGGTCAACCCAACTACTTCCTATGTGTGTTTGGCAGCGGTTCCACACTTTGACCTCAGTCAGCTTTGGACACCTGGACTCAGCCTCATTTTACATATTTTTTTAAAAGGTTTCAAAGAGTTCATGATTACTGTAATACAGTAGGACATTGTTGTTTTAAAGACTTTCCAGTGCAGATGTGGCTTCAACCACGGGTCCATTCTGTGATAAACTTCCTCCTCGGTCAACAGTCTTTTCGGTCACAGTGATGCATCGCTCTCTTAACGGTAGATAATATTACATTTCAATCTGATGCCTTCATCTCCTCATCAGTTCCTTATTTGTGATCCTGAGGTTCTGTTGGACCTTTAGAACAAAATGTCATCAATTCCTTGGCCTCCTTCATCAATGATGTAAAGTCTGTGTGGTCCCAAGCCTCTTTCATTTGTGTATAATTAAAGGTACCGTCATTTATGATACCACAAATCTTTTCGAAATAGCTGGGAAGAAGGAAGCTGACTTATAGTGCCGCAGATAAGAATTGTTCAGTTGATGATACAAGCACCAAATTTAGTACTCGTATAAATACTTGAGAAGTCTTTTTCTTCAAAAAAACAAAACAAAAACAAAAAACAAAACAAAACGCATTTCAAGCAAATATAGGTAATTATGGTACTAAATCATGTGACGTGTCTAAGCATACACTAAATGTAACATTTGAAGATATAATTTAGATGTGGTCCCGCCCTCTCGGCTGAATTCCTTTGTTTCACACGCTGCTCGAGACAGCGCGCGTTGCTTTATCAAAATTTTTTCTGGACCTGTGACGAATATCCGAGTGGACACTATTCGAGAAATTAAGCTGGTTTTCTGTGAAAAGTTTAACGGCTGATGAGAGATTATGGGGTGTTTCTGTCGGTGTAAGGGCTTCCCACAGAGCGGGACGTTGTGCAGCACTTCCAGGCGCCGTCGTTGGCCTGTTTCGACCTGAAAACATCCTAATTTAAGGCTTAATTCACCCAGGACATCGTGAGAGAACAGAGAAGATTCAGAAGAGGCCGGCATGAGGACTTTATGCGGACATTCCACTGTTTAAGGACATTTTTTAATGAAAGACGTGCGCGCAAATTCGCAGAGTCGTTTCCGTGACGACTCGGCGAATCTGTGTGCGCCGCGACAGGAAAAACACCTCCGTGTTGAAAACCATTTGTAAAATTCAGGCGGCTTTTGATGGCTTTCAACAAGTGAGTAACTGAGAAATTGTTTAACAGCTTGGGCATGTTCCAACTTGCCCGTTAAGGTTTCCAATGGAGGTGTTTTTCCTTTCGCGACCCCCCCTGTTTGTTTGTTTGTGAACAGCCTGGAACCCACAATTTTTCATATAGCGTTCTGAAATTTTTACAGAGGGTTCATATCCTGATAGGCAAGAACTGATTAAATTTTCAAGGTCACAGGTCAAAGGTCAAAGTCTGGAAAAAATATTGGAAAAATCCCTGTCCTTTAACATTGAACAAATATTCAAACATTCATAACTCTGTCAAAAAAGACTGAATTTCTTTCATATTTGACCGTGTTATGTAGGATGGTATCTTTTATTGACACACAAAGTTTGATCCAGATCTGATGCAGATTACAGATTTTATGGCCATTTAAATTTAACATTGAAAACCCCATTTAATGTATATTTGACATTAAATCTTAATCAAACGTGCCCCAATTACTCTCATATTTGAAACTGAGGTACAGACTGGCACTCACTATCGCCTGACAGTTTGATCCAGATCTGATCCAGAATGTGGATTTTGTGGACATTTGAATTTAATAGTGAAAAGCCCCTTTGGTGTACATTTTGCATTATATCTCAAACAAAAGTGCCTCAGTCACTTTCATTTTTCTGTTATGGTTTTGCCTACACCACCTAAACTAAATGAAACTTCCAATTTTATGCCTGTTTGTCTTCCAGTAATCAGTCAGAAACCAAGTGCCAAAAAGCAATGACAAATTGTGCATAGCAGAGATAACCAATGTTCTGTGAAAATTATCTGAAAAAGATTTACCAAACCAAAAAAGTTGAAAAAAAAATCTGACAGCACCACAAAAAAACTTGTGCATGAAGTAAATACATACTCATGACATTTGATCACATCTAATTTATCTTATGCAAAGCCACTTCTAACAGGACTTTGACCTTGAACATTTTTTTTCCAAGGTAAAATTTTGTGGAATTGGATACTAGTGTTGGCGAACGTTTGTGCTCTATGAGTGTGGTGCTCTAGTTTTTTATGTCTACGACAGTTCACAGGAGTTGAACTGGACTCAAAATGTTAAGTTTTGCATACTCGAGTGAATTACTCCCTTGAGTAAAGCCCACAAATATACAAATTGAGATGGACTGACATTTGTTCAGAGGGGGAGGTGATGGTCTCATGGTTAAAGTGTTGGACTTGAGACCAGAAGATCCTCAGTTCAAATCCCAGCCTGACTGGAAAATCACTAAGGGCCCTTGGGCAAGGTCCTTAATCCCCTATTGCTCCCGGTGTGTAGTGAGCGCCTTGTATGGCAGCAGCCTGACATCGGGGTGAATGTGAGGCATTATTGTAAAGCACTTAGAGCGTCTGATGCAGATGGAAAAGCACTATATAAATGCAGTCCATTCATTCAGAGCTCTTCTTGTCAAAATGCAAACGTGTCCAACCCGTTACTTGTGTCTATTCGAAGAGCATAAATACATAAATAAAGGATTCATTTGTTTTATGTTTAGGCCACTTTGTAAAAATATTTTATTCGCACATTAGCATTTTTGGAATGGTATTTTTTGTAGTCACGATGATTTATTGAAGCTATCGGGTGAACACTTTGTGTCGGCGCGCCGTCTACACTCAGACGTGTGAAGTGGGTTGTGATTCCACACTGCAGCTTGCAGATGCCCACATTCACCCCAGCAGGAAGGGGTTGGGTGACTTTTTCTAATTATCGAAGCTACGTGAGCACATGAATCCAAATTTTCAAAGCTGCCTGCTCAGTTCACAACACGATTGACTTCTACATACAACGTAAGAGCAACAGTGTAACAAAGTACAAAATGAGTCAACAGGAAGTGGACCTCGATCCTCTTCAGACTGTGGTGTCACACTACAGTATTAGTTTTTCTCATGGGTAATTTACCAAGAATCACTGAGCTTCTCATTCCAGTCAGTCATCTATCACGAAAAAAAGAGTTCTGTTATGTTGCAGAGTATTTAGACATTTAATATGCCTTTAATTGATTTCAATATGTACTGACTTTAGAGTGTGATAGAAGAAGTGTTGATGTAGTCTAACTTCCTGCATCCTAGATAAATGTTACAGTGAGGTACATGAGAATGTGGACAGTCACACTTTTTAAAATGAATTTAGCTATATATTAAAAGCCAAGTAGCCTATGTGTGCGTGCGTGCATGTAACATTGATCACGGAGAAACCGGGGAGAGCTGACTTTTGCAGTTTGGCATGCTTATGTATTTTGGGTCAAGGATGAACGCTGTGAAAACAAAGTTGATAGGACATATTTTTGGAGAAATTAGGGATATTAGTTAACAACAGTTAACAATGGACGTTGATATCACCATTAATCCGTCTCTGGTAACCAGACGAGCTCTGAAGAAAGGAAATATCTCAACGCTGCCAGTTGTAAAACATGACATCAACTAAATGTGCCAAATAATAAATACAGTTACTCACAAAACTTTCTCATTTTAATTTCCTACACTTTCAGTTAAAATCATTATAGAAACTTTGCATAATTTATTACCACCCTTGCAAAATGTCAGCTACCTATTTTATAAACACTACCCAATCTGAAACCCGTGGATCCTCCACGGGCAACACACTACTTTGTTTGTTTGTTTGTTTGTTTGTTTGTTTGTTTGTTTGCCTCTGCACACCACCACAGTGGAGTTGAAATAAACACTAAAGATGTGCTTGGAGTGTGTGTGTGTGTGTCTATATATACACCCTTGGTGCAAAACAGAACACCTCCGCAGGTCATTTATTCCAACAAAAGTTAGACTGTATAATACCTCAAAATGTTTCTAACACCATAATCACCTGCTGATTTCTACGCCTACCGACACCTTTTGTGCTTTATTACATGCACAACTGTGCAATTTATCCTGTGCAATAATTTTACCATATCTATACATACTTATACTAACTATATTCTATTTTTCACGTAATCTGTTCACATCAGTATTTATGCACCCATCAGCAAACATCACAGCATACACCTCACATCACAGCAGTCACCTTTCTTTAATGTAAATATTTTTCTTTACTATTGTACGACTCTTGCTGCAGCAACAAGTGATTTTCCCCACTGTGGAATCAGTAAAGTTTGTCTTATCTTATTGTTCATGCAACTAATGACTTTTACAGCCAGTTTCCTTTAAACAAGTCAATGAATGGTTACATGAACATCCCACATCACTGAATATGTCTTGGACATCATTTTACAGCAGTCACTGAGAGGCAATTCTAAAAAAAAAACAGAGAGACTATGCAAGAAGGAGACTAGTGAGGGAAGCCACTACAACAGCCATGGGAACTCTGATGGAGTTTGGGGTTTCTGTGTATGTGATTGGAGAAACTACAGTCAGTGCAACTTTTGTCTGTTGCGTCATCACTCACAGTTTCAAGGTGGAGTCACACGGAGAAAGATTTTAATACAAGAAAACAGATGATTGCTTGAGTCTCCCATGGACTTCCTGGCAAACAGTAGCTTAAATTTCACATCTTCTTTTTAAGAAAACCCTTCTCTCTGTGACTTGAGCATGAAGCTGTTTAATTAGTGATGCAAAGAAAGCAAAAGCAGCCCGCTAATCATAGCCACAGAAACCATACCTCATTCAGAGTTGGCTGGGTATCTTGGTGGCTTCCCTCACTCCTTCTTGCCATACTGTTTGTATTTGTTTATAATTCATGTAAATTTAGGCCAGGGCATATTAAATGATGCGGAAAGGTTCATGGAACAATCCCCTGGCTTAAAAGTGATGATTTGTATTAACAATGATCCTTACGTTTGCTGTGTCCAGTTGCCTATGGGCTTGGGGGGGCTAACTGTCAATTCTAAAAGTTTCAGTTGGAATTTCCTTGGTTACTAAATCAGTCTTCTGTCATCATTCAGTTCATTTCCCCTGAAGCTTTTCTTATTTTATAACCCAAAATCAGAAAGGCCATGAGGATATGGAAAATGCAATAAAACAAACAAAAAACAAAACAGTCATCCTTAAATTTACTTTGATTTCTATTTTATTACAGACTTTATGAAGCAGAGATATTTCATATTGTCTGCAGTGAATTAAAAGTCAAAGTGAATGTAAGAATAACTGCATTTTTATTGTTTGTTTTTGAATTTTATATGCGTTTTTCGCACTGTCCCAACATTTTCTGATTTTGGTTTGTACTTTCACTTCTTCAACTGGGTCTTTCATTTATTTCTCTCTCTCCTGCATTAAAGCCAAAATCAGACACAAATGTTCTGCAAGAATGAATATGGCTCAGAAACATCCTCTTTACTGATTATTTTTAGCGTTTCTTACCAGAAGTGTCTTAAGAGGGCTGTCTACTCTGTAACTCCCAAAAGACAAACTGCACCATTTTAAGGCACAGGGGGGAAAAAATTGAAGCAAAATATTTTGTATTGTTCAGCTCTTACGGTGCTTCTGCTCTTCTGTTGGACAGGGGGCGTGGCCAGCAGCTCCTTTACATTTAAAGCAACAGACAAAAAAGGATAATAAAATAGCTCAAATATTCACTTTTGTTGGAAGTGACTTTGTGTTGACATGCCAAGAAAAAAAAAAAGGGGGGGGGGGGGGGATGCATCAAACGGTACTTTTATTATAACTCTGGGATGCCTAAAACGTTTGCACAGTACTGTACGCGTATATATAAAATTTGTCATGGAATCAAGTAAATTAGGTTTAGAATAATTTAATTGTACATGTGTTTTGATGTATTTGTTGTATTGTTAGCATGATTATTTGAAAATAAAAACTTGCTATTAGACTTTTATATTCATACAAACTCCCCGCCCCCCTTCCCAGTAACTTTCTGAAACTAACAAACCAGTTGTCAGAAAACTCCAATCTGTGGTTAGTCCTGGTTTGGAATGGAAACCACTGCATTTTTAGTAATTAATTGTGACCTGAGATGTTTCATACGTTGATGAAAGTACATGTCAAACAGCCATTTGTAGTTTTACTGGTTTATGTTTCCCTTACATCCAGATTTCACATAAAGTTTGGTGAAGTAGTTGTTGGGTAGAAACACATACTGCGTGGTGGAGGTAAAAGTAAAAACATAAAGATTAAACTAACCAGATGGTAAATGATTTATCTCAAGAAGGAAGTTGACGGTTAGTGATATATTTCACACATCTATGATTTAGTTTATAAGCTGACAACTGATAACAGTTTGATTCTGATCATGTATATCCTCATAGTAACTTCCTGAGTTTTTACTTTAACAATTTCAGAGCAGATTTATAGTCACATTTTTAAAAACTAATGGAAATCTGCTCATGAAAGCAAAAAAAAAAAAAAGATTTTATTGCGTTTGTTTTTGGGGTTTTTTGCCTAGTAATTAATTTTTTTTATGAAAATGAAAAAGAAATGACATTTGTTTTGTTGGCATAGGAAGGTTTGGATGCTTCTAAGGTAACGTTTTGTTGAGTCCTGATAATTGAGTGGAAAAAGCATCAAACATGATGCTGTTATTTAAATTCTATGGCGCCTGAAACTTTTTCACATTGTGCCAACTCTCCCTCTTCCTCTCTCTCTCTTTCTGTGTTTGTGTGTATATAACAGGTCATAGACACATTGTCCATCTTGTCCCATTCATCTATTGCTGTACAGAGAGGACTGCAGTAAGTCCATTCTTTATGTTGTATACAGTGCACCCAGAAATGAATTCACAGCACCTCACTTTTTCCACATTTTGTTATGTTACAGACTTATTCCAAACTGGATGAAATTCTTTTATTCATTTATTTCTCAAAATTCTCACACAAAACCCCATAATGATAATGTGAAAAAAGTTAGTTTTTTTTTTTTTTTTTTTTTTTTGCTGAGATCTTTGCAAATTTATTAAAATACAAAAACTAGTTAGTCATGCATGCATAAGTATTCACAGCCTTTGTCATAAAGCTAAAAATTGAGCTCAGGTGCATCCTGTTTCCACTGATCATCCTTGAGATGTTTCTACAGGTTACTTGGAGTCCACCTGGGGTAAATTCAGTTGATTGGACATGATTTGGAAAGGCACACCCGTGTCTACATATAAGGTCCCACAGTTGACAGCACACATCAGAGCACAAACCAAGCATGAGGTCAATAGTAGGGGAGCCAGATCCCCAAAAGAGGCTTATTTATGGTTTTAGGTGGTCGTGCATGATATACTTTTGTTTGATGTATTTTTTTATAGATATGGTGATTCTGTACTGGGAAAAAATTGTTAGCCCTTCCGATCTTCTTGCGATTTGATGCCAGGGCTATAACTTTGCCATTTCACCTCGGAGAAAAGTCAGCAAAAATATAGGGGTAGGGGAAAGGAAAATGCTTCTAGCAGATAGTTGCAATAAAGAAAACCAAAAGTATTTGGTATCACTGGAAAGGTCTTAGTTCATGCTAACTACTCATAGTATGCAAATTGCCCTGGCATCATTGATGACATCGCTAGATGTCAAAAGGTCACTGATTTGGAGGGGCAGGTGAAAATCTGCGGTACCTGCACGCATATTATTTTCTTGTGGCAATATGCAATGCGCTAGAAGTAAATGGAATAGTGAAAAATGTTAAGGAGATATCAAGGAAGGTTTTTATACCAAGAAAGTTCATATCTATTTTTAGATTGTACGTTAACCCTTTGTGTGAAAAATGAGGAATTTCACGAAATCGGCCAAAATAGACATATTTCACCTCTTTGTTGTTACTGCTCAAAACAAATGTTTGTATTCATAGATGTTTGTTATTTTCTTTATTTGCAACCCCCATTTAATCACTCCCACTACTTGAAACTATTGTCTGAAATTACATTGGCTCATTATGCCTGGTAAGCCTTTTGGAGCCTTCCAGGCTTCAGTATATCCTTAAAACAAAGAACCCTTCAGTGGATGGGGGTATGAATTATTGCCTCTCTCCTGCACATGTAACATGTGGCATTCCTATTCTAAGATCCTGAATTTCAGTTTGAAGTAGCAAAAACCTATCTGAATGTGCCTGAGCCTTTGTTGATCAGTTAGTGGATTGCTTGTAATAGCCAGAGGTATGTTATACATTTTTTTCTGAATGTCACAATGTGAATGAGATGATACAACCATTTGTGTGCATTGCATGTGTATTCTACACTGGGTGTGGTCCCTGTTCAATAACCTGAACTCGTACACTGTGATGTCACTTACCAGTGAACTGGAAACTGGAACCTGCATGTCAAAACGTGCAAAGAAATGATGCTGTACTTGGTTGCTGCAGGACACCACAAATATGTTTCATGCCTGCCCCACTACATACAAGCAATGGAAGGGCTGCCAGATACTGTCCAATCTCAGTTTGAAACAGGAAAGTTCACTGTTCGAGTAAAGCGTGGTAAATACAATGGAGTGTGGACAGATATGGCACTGGAGCAAATTTTCAATAAAGATGCTAAGACAAAGTTGTTCTCCAGCGTTTCATAGTCCCAAATAACAATCAGCAAGTATCTGAAGGCATTGCCTGAACTTACTTCAATCTCACAACAAACCCTTGAAATGGTCCACATGATGAAGGATGACGTTCTGCCAAGAAATAGTTCATCAGTGAAAGAGGACAACTGTGTTTCAAGCATAATCACGGTCATTAATGATAAGTTTATCAATCCATTCACAAGCTGTGTTACTGAGTCCCTGACAAACATTGCGACAGGCGAAGTAGCCTCTTCTACAGATCTGGCATCAGCCAAAGAAAAAGGGCTTGCTGCACTTAAGCTGGCAGAAGAGAACAATGCAGCTAAGGTTGTTCCACTTCACCTGAAAACCTTCCTGGAGAAAAGCAAACCAGTACCAAAAGTTTCAAAACTAAAGGAGCTCCATCAGGAAGAAGAGGATGTCATGCAGTCTTTGTGCTTTGCTCAAAATTTGGATGAAACACAAAAGATTGATGCATTTTCACATGAATGGACCAGTTTGGACCCAGATAAGGATCACACATGTGGCTCTGCAATGCATAAAGCAGACTATCTTGTTGCCTTGAAAGAGGCCTGTGGAACCTCCTGGGTGGAATGCGAAACACGTCCAACAGATGAAGCCATTAGATTTGTAAGCAGCACTGGTGTGATTGTGGATATGATGGCATTCATACAACGCTTTCAGGACAAGGGCTGCACTGATTTCAATCAACTTCAGAAACGTTACCTGCAAAAGATGGTTACAATGCTTCCAGATGGATGCCAAATAATCCACATTGTAGGGGACAGATATGACATCAGCCCAGAGAGAAGCTTAAAGCAGGAAGAACGATGTCGTCGGGAGAAAGAAACTCAGTCATTGAAGACCTTCATTCCTCAGCCTAACCTGCTCTTGCCAAAATGGAAAAAATTCATCAGGAAGAAAAAAAAACAAGAGAAACCTTTTCAAGTTTCTTCTGGACTCATGGTCCAGTGGACAGAATGATATCCCTGATGGAATGAAATCATTGTCAGCGGCTTCACTGAAACTACAGTTAAATTGGCAAGACCTAGTCCAGGAAATACCAACACTCTCAAATCCAAATCACGAGGAAGCAGACACCCTAATCTTTGCCCATGCTGCATTTATGATTAGAGAACAGAAAATCAGGAGGATAATCATTGAGGCAAATGACACAGGTATAGTGATAATGGGTATGTTCCATGTTCAACGGTTAGCTGGTTTGCAGGAACTCTGGATTCACAAGCACACAGTAACATCAGATGTGCACATATCCTGCCATGCCATTTCTGCATACCTGGAGGAAACATTCCCAAACCAAAACACAACTGGGGTGATCCTGGTAGCATACATCCTAACAGGTTGTGACACGGTTAGTTACCCTTTCCGTATTGGTATGAAATGAGCTCTGAAAGAGGCGCTGCAATGTATCAACTATCTTGGCTCAGTGGCAAACTTCGGTGAAGGTGTGATAGATGTCCAGCAATCTGCAAGTGTAGCAGATTTTGCTCAACACTTCTTTGCATTGTATGGGAAGAAAGGCTTCACTGGGACAATCGATGAACTACGTTACCATCTATTCATGACCAAAAACGGAGACTTAAGATCACTGCCCCCAACATCTGATGCATTCAAACTTCATCTGCTAAGAGCACTCAATCAGTTGATCATTTGTAAAAAAAAAACTACAGAAGTGAAGCCTACATTGCCAGATCCTACATTATTTGGACGACACATTGAAAATGGTACCCTTGTTGCAATGAGAATGACTAAAGATCGAAAGCCAAATTATGTTAGTACATCGTGTAAATGTAAAAAAAGGACGTTCCCGGATGAGGTGCCAGTGTAAAGTGGCCAGGGTGAAGAAGTGCACAATTTCTTGTGCTTGCCGTGGTCAGCCGGATTTATGTGATCTACAGCCACAAGAATAGTTTGATACATGTCATAAACAAGTCATGTAGGCCTACACACTAGTATTTTTGCATATTGCGAAGGCATTCTCCATCCGATGGTACAACCCTCAAGATTCCATCAGCAACTCAGGTTGGAAAGGGTTAAAGTGTGTGGAATATCATTCTAGGGGTTACATTTGACATTCTTGGTATCTTTTCAGGCTGTTTACCAAGTTATAACATTCATTCAAACTGTTGTGAAGTGATGACTCGAAAATTTTGAATAATATGCTTATTTTGGCCGATTTCATGAAACTACTCCATTAGACACAAGGGGTTTACATGCAATGTACTTAATAAATATTAACTTCCTTGGTATCAAACACTTCCTTGTTATCTCCTTAACATTTTGTACTATTTCATTTGCTTCTAGCTTATTGCATGATGTCACAAGAAAATAATGTGTGTGCTGGTACCACAGATTTTCACCTGCTCCCCAAATCAGTGACCTTCTGATGCCTAGTGACATCATAAATGACGTCATGGCAATTTGCATACTATGAGAAGTTAGCATGAACTAAGACCTTTCCAGTGATACCAAATATTTGTGATTTTCTTTATTGCAACTGTTAGAAGTATTTTCCTTTCCCCTACCCCTATATTTTTGCTGATTTTTCTCCAAGGTGAAATGGCAAACATATGGCCCTAGCATCAATTTGCAAGAAGATAGGAAGGGCTAACAATTTTTTCCCATTGCAGAATTACCCTACCTATCAAAATCCACATCAGACAAAAGTATATCATGCATGACCACCTCCATCCCAATTTGAGGCCCTTGGCTCCCCTACTACACAGGAATTGTCTGTCGACCTCCAAGACAGGATTGTCACGAGGCACAAATCTGGGGAAGGGAACAGAAATATTTCTGCTGCTTTGAAGGTCCCAGTGAGCACAGTTGCCTCCATGGAAGAAGTAAATGGAAGAAGTTCAGATCCACCAGGACTCTTCCTAGACCTGGCTGCCCATCTAAACTGATCGGGGAGAAAGGCCTTAGTCAGGGAGGTGACCAAGAATCCGATGGTCACTCTGTCTGGAGAGAGGAGAATGTTCCAGAAGGACAACCATCTTTGCACCAATCAAGCCTGTCTGCCATACAGGCTGACCGGAGTTTGGCAAAAGGCACCTGAAGGACTCTCAGACCATGAGAAACAAAATTCTCTGGTCTGATGAGACAAAGATTGAACTCTTTGGTGTGAATGTGTCGTGGAAAATACAGCCAGTCACCGTTCTTATTTCCAGACAAACTCTCTGAATTTTGTTGCAACGATCAATTGTCCAGACCTTCGCCTTGGAAAAATAACCAGAGAGTCGGAGAGGATCCGATCGGGTCAAAACAGCAGTTTATTTGCCGGCAAAGGAGACGCTTCACAGCCTTCAGAAAAAAAAACCCGGAGCGTATTTTATACATCTTCAGGTGTCAATGTTCCCACCCAAGCATGGGTGGTCCCTGCAACTCAGCAATTTTTACACCAATCAAAACAGATGTTTTTGACTTCATTATGCAAAGATGCAAATAAACTAATTTCTTGGTATTCCTCAATCAGTGGGGGTCACTCTCGATCAACAAGTAGGTGATATCATGGAAATTTACCAGGTCAGGGCCTTTTTGCCTCACCAGGCCCTGAATCATTAGATATTTACCCTTTCTGGTGAGTCCATTGTTTAATTCAATATCAGAACTTAATGCTTTACTCTAATTACACCCTTACAACATACAAAACTTTGTCTATAATGCAAAACATTGTCTAAAATACGCAGTCATCTTAATCCAGTTGTATTTTTTGCATGCATTACATGAGAATAACATTTCTATGTTTACTAAATGCTATTCCACCCTTCATTTGAATATGTCGTGTGTTCACTAAAAGCTATTACCTAATGTGTGCAGAGAATATATAAGGATGGGTAATTTATCTGACCTTGAGCACAGAATATATATGTATTCTACCACATATCTAGTAACATATAATCATTAACACACAACTTAATCATCTTATAGCATTAGCAGGTTAACATAAAATACTTCTTTAGTAACTCATCGCTAATCTCTGATAAAAATTACACCACAAATGCCAGGTGTTATGTTTGGAAGAAACCAGGCACCATCCCTACAGTGAAGCATGGTGGTGGCAGCATCATGCTGTGGGGATGTTGCTCAGCAGCAGGAACTGGGAGACTAGTCAGGATTGAGGGAAAGACTAAAGCAGCAATGTACAGAGACATCCTGGATGGAAACCTGCTCCAGAGCGATCTTGATCTAAGACTGGGATGACGGTTCATCTTTCAGCAGGACAAAGACCCGAAACACACAGTCAAGATATCAAAGGAGTGGCTTCAGGACAACTCTGTGAATGTCCTTGAGTGGCCCAGCCAGAGCCCAGACCTGAATCTGATTGAACATCTCTGGAGAGATCTGAAAATGACTGAAGCATTTTCATGTTGCTTCCTGAAGAGGTTTTTTCATGTTGTCATTATGGAGTGCTGTGAGTACAGTTTGGAGGGAAAAGAAAATTATTTACTCCATTTTTTAATAAGTCTGTAACATGACAAAATGTGGGAAAAATGAAGTGATGTGAATACTCTCCAGATGTACTGTAAGTGAATTATTACCGATATCCAGTTCCTCTGTTTTCATGCCAGTGGTTCTTGTGTTGAGAAATATCCTTTGGATTTTACAGATCTTATATAAGATCATGTAAATTTTTCCACAGTCATCAAGGTTTCTTCCTTTTATTATTCCTATTATTATTTTCCTTCCTCTTGGTTTCAGGCCTTTTCCTTTGGGAGGAAGCAAACCTGATGATGAAATCTACAGCGGCCTGTCTGATCAGATAGAGTAAGTATTTTCAAGTTGTGATGATAAACGTCTGAAATGTGAAATTTAATTGTTAATCCTCATCACAATGCATTGTTCTTGTAAAATCATTAAGTCCAGTGCTATGATTTGACAAATGTTACACACACACACACACACACACACATATACATATATATATATATATATATATATATATATATATATATACATATATATATATATATATATATATATATATATATATATATATATATATATATATACAAAATTATTACTTATCATCATCTGTCTTTCCATTGCTATGCAGATGATGTTCAAATTTATTTCGTACTTGTGGGACCAACGAGTGAAGCACAACAAACTGTTTTGGTTTGCATTGCTGATATCAAACAGTGATTATCATCAAACTCCTTGCACTTAAATGAAGAAAAATCTGAATGCATTGTGTTTGGTGATATGGAAAAGTCTGGTTTTTGTGTGGTGCCCTGTGATTTTAAAACTACTCTTAAGTATCATGGGGTAACATTTGACAGTATTTTTAGATTTGATGGAAAAATTGACACAGTTGTCAAATCTAGCTTTTTTTCAATTGCACCTTTTAACAAAAGCCAAACCTTTTCTTAGCCATTCGGACCTTAAAAACAGTATTCATATAAGATATACCTTACTGAATTTTCATGCTTTTATCAGCTCAAGATTCACCTGCTGTAATGCACTTCATACAGCCATTTCTCAGTCCACAATTAATCGCCTGCAGCAGGTGCAAATCGCTGCAGCCCGCCTTTTAACTAACACCCCCAGACGTGAGCACATTACCTCTATCGTCTACTCTCTGCACTGGCTTCCTGTCCACTGTTGAATTGATTTTAAAATGTTAATATTTGTTTTTAAAGCACTTAATGGTCTTGCACCACCATATCTGAGTGAGTTTTTGGTGCCATGTGACCAAGGCAGGGTTCATTCATTCTCCATCTGTTGGAGGTTCCCAGATCTAATTTGAAACATTGGGATGACTGGGCTTTCTCAGTCGCTAGGCCCAGACTCCTCCCTAATCTATGCATCAGCACTGATCTGGGTCTTTTTAAAACTGAACTAAAGACTTTTCTTTTTAAAATGGCTTTTAGCACTTAGTCGTGCTGTGTTATCTCTTTTTAGTTTCACTGGAAAGCACTTTGGGCACCTTCTGGGCTGTGCAAATACAGAGAAGAAGAGACAGCCTGTAAAACTTTGTAAAAGCCTTGGAACTGAATGACCTAAGCAGTGGGTCACCCCTCTGAGTCTGGTCTGCTCGAGGTTTCTTCCTCAGTATCATCAGAGGGAGTTTTTCCTTACCACTGTCGCCTGTGAGCTTGCTCTAGGGGTTGGTAAAGTTGGACCTTACTTGTGTGAAATGCCTTGTAGCAGCTTTGCTGTGAATTTGGTGCTATATAAATGTAATGAATTGAATTAAATTAAACTTGATTGATTGATATGTAGTACACCTCTGCACAGTATGATTATACACATGTGTCCATACGTTACCGACATTTCAGTGAGCTGCGCTGCTCATGTCCACAGACTGTGTCCCTTTAGTCTCATGCTCTGTGCAGGATGTGTGGTCAGCCCCTTCAGCCTGCTCTCTGTGTGTGAGGAGATCAGAGGGAATGGAACACCAATCATTTGAAGCAAGCGACTGCCTTATTCCCAACCCAGTCTCACGGCATGTCTTGATTCAGCCATATTGTCACGAAAAGTGCACAATTTTTGTCATGGCAGCTTGAATTCATTCTAATTCATTCCATGATAGCTGCACGTAATTAAAAGTGCAGTGGGGGACGGGAGTGATTATGATTAGGGTTTGGGGAAGGAGTAAGGTTAGGAGTAGGGTTAGTAATAATGATTTAAAAAAAACCGTCATAAAAATTTGAAATTTTGTGAAGGGGACCATGAAAAAAAAATGTGAGACTGGGCTGGTTATTCCACCCAGAAACGTTGGAAGCATGAATGGAATTGGTTCATTTACCTTTTTTTTTTCCAAAATATGAACCTAAAAGCAAAAGCATACTAATCTGCATTTGTGTTGAATCACTGTCCCCAGATGAGATCAGTCCATTCATCGGAGTTTAGACAGACAACACCACCAACTTATGAAAAAGTTGACATTTTATATGAAGTAGTGTAAAATTTCATGGATGAGATGTGTGCTGAATTTCAACACTGCGTACAATGATTTAAAATCTGTACAGAGTGAGTGAGTGAGTTTCTATCAGATGCTCTAATTTGTACAAAAATTAAACAAACTTAAAATGGACTAAATATTGAAGGCGGTATGGCTTGACATGTTGTGCAACAGAAAAACAAACAAAACACTGCATTGTACAGTAAATTCATCCCAATGCATATATATATATATATATATATATATATATATATATATATATATATATATATAAAATTTATTTATTTGTTTATACCATTGTGTGTTTTGTCTCAGTGACACCGTGGATGAGGATGATGACCTGTATGACTGTGTGGAAGATGACGAGAACGAAGGCGATGAGATCTACGAGGACTTGATGCGGACGGACGAACAGCCAGAAACTGTGAGTGATTCCCAAAGTTCTTTTCCTCGTTGCGGCTTCAGAAATCCGTCTTTAACACACACTGTGTGGGACTACATGGTGATCAAATGAATACATTGTTTTTCTTTGCTGTACATGTCATGCATTTTCACAATTGAAACTATATTAGGACAGGTGGTGGCCAAGTGGTTTTAGTGCAGAAGGCTCCCGGTTCAAGCCCCGCCCCTGCCGCATTTCTCCGTGCAATGTGGAGTTGCGTCAGGAAGGGAATCCAGCGTAAAAGCTGTGCCAATTCAACAGCAGATCCAAGGTGGATCTGCTGTTGCGACCCTGAGTGCAAACAAGGGAGCAGCCGAAGGGTCTCACTTGAAACTATATTAGGACACAGTTTTGTGACAGTGAGGTCAATTCTGGACATTGTGGCATTGAAACCACTACACAAACCCCTTTGGGTCCTGGTTGGCAACTACAAAGACACAACGGGTCCTATCTCTCAAAAGTAACCATCTAAAGTAAGTCCCTTCGGCTGCTCCCTTGTTTTTCACTCGGAGTCACCACAGCAGTTCAAAGGATATTGATTTGGCACACGTTTTAAGCCAGATGCCGTTACTGACGTAACTCCACAATTACATGGAGAAATGTGGTTAGGGGTGGGGCTTGAACTGGGAATCTTCTGCACTGAAACCAAGTGCACTAACCACTTGGCCATCACCCCTGTGCTACAGAAGTAACCGTCTATCTGGTGAAATAAGCTGACATGACACGTGCAGATCCTCTAGACCTTTTCTGGTTGATGGTATCATCGTCACATCGCCACAGTATCACAGCTGGTGCTCCCTAACAGTAACCGCTCATTTGGCCAAAAGTCATTCCAGCGATACCCAAGTACCAAAGATGTTGAGTCATCACCTTTGGTCCTCACAACACCGCAAGATCTTCCCAGGTGGTTTTTTTTTTTGGTTTTTTTTTCAAAGGTTGAATAGCAAGAGACACAAATGTCACTGCTGATAAATACTTGCTGTTGGTATTTCATGATTGAATGTAATAAAGAATAAACATCCAGTTTTGTGGCCACAGGTTGCAAATGTAACCTCAGTTTTTTTGCTTTTTTTCTCCCACCAAAGAAATCCTCCTTTGTTAGACATATTACACAAGATAAAATGTAGATTTTATTGCTAACTGTGGACCGTGCATTATTTTAAGACCAATAGAAAAGTTTATTTTATTTGTTTGTTTGTTTGTTTTAAACCTTTTTAAGTCAAACATTTCTAGATCAGAATCCCATCAACATCTCCGTTCCTGGCCAGTTCTTGAAAAAATATTTTTTTATGTTACTGTAACTAACCTGGTTAAATAAAAATAAATAAATAAATGGCTGGTCCTTGGTTCAGGTCCATTCTCTTCACTACTTGTTACGAATTTGGTACATATGTCAGTTTACACATAGTCCCGATAACAACCAAACACCAAATAGATGAAAACATTACCTTCCTGGTAAAGGTCAAGTAAAATGATGATACAAAAAATACCGGATACACTTGAAGAAATCATGTAAAGTGAGCAACAAAAAAAGTCCTGGAAAATATGGACTAATCAAGACTCTGATGTGTGTTTGTGTGTGTGCGTGCGTGCGTGCATAGCTGCAGAAGACTGGAGTGGACAAAAGGGAATGCTGCCTGCAGGAGATCAGACAGACCGAAGAGAAATACACACATACACTGGAATCTATATTACTGGTCTGCACACATGCAAACACATTATTTGCACACATTCAAATTGCTCACAACTTCTAAAATGTCTTACAGGTACAGTGATGGTGAAAAACAAAGTTTTTGCTTCATGATATAGCAACTATATGAATCTCACAGAGTCGTGCATTGATTGTAATCATTTAATAATCAGTTAACAAGCTTGCAACGTTTTAAGAATATTTGACTGCATGGAGCTTTGAAAATTTTCTATTTATATTTTTCAATTAGAAAAGATCTCCAGTTCACAACAAGGCTTCATAAATTGCATGCAAATAAAAGGTCTACATCACATGGGGAACATCCCTCTAGTCCTAGGGTCCACTAGTGATAGTCCCAGTATTAAGGAGAGCAGGTTGAAGTTGTTTTTTCATTTATGGTAGGCTATATGTGTTGTGTGGGCCGCTGAAGAGGAGGTACTGCTGGCCCACCACCACCAGAGGGCGCCCTGCCTGGAGTGCGGGCTCCAGGCACCAGAGGGCGCTGCCGCCGACGAAGGCTGCCAGGGTGACAGCTGTCACCCATTACTGGACACAGCTGACTGCACTCAGGACGGAGGTATATCAGCAGGACAGCGTCTCCACCTCAGTGCCGAGATATCGCCTTGAGATTAAGGTAACCTTCTCTGCAAGCTCATATTGAAGACTCTGATAAACCTTGGTAAACCTTTTCAGGACAGCTGACTACAGAAAGCTACTTGCTTGGATAAGTACTCACCTTTCCTGCTTCATTGTAACAAGAGGTGGAGGCGGCTTCTCCCCTCTCTGTCTACTGGGTGCTGTCGCACCCATACCTGTGTGTTTGTGCTCTTTCCCGCCAGCAGTACCGGATCCGACGAGCGGAGACAGTGGCCACCTGGGAATTCGGGACTTGGCGGTTCCAGTACTTCTGGGGTTCGGTGGCAGAGGAAATCTGGGTGGTTCCGGTTCGACTAGGACGGACGCCTCCTACCTTCGAGCCTGCCCACACGACACCAGCAGATTTCGGCTTCAAACTCCAAATTATTAATTGTTGTATTGGTTGTGCTCTTTTCACAACAGTAAAACTTGTTATTCACCTTTCTCCATTGTCCGTTCATTGCGCCCCCTGTTGTGGGTCCGTGTACCTACACTTTCACAACAGGATATCTCGGCCAGCGTCATGGACCCCGAGGGGCGTCAACCGGCTGTTGAACGGCCAATGGAAGACCAAGGCGCGGCGGAGGCTTCGGGAGGGGTAATCGGTGAGTTGCAGCGGATCCTCACCGCTTTCACCTCTCGGATCGATTTAATGACCGAGCAACACGTTCTCCTAAACCGCAGGGTAGAGGCTCTCGCCGCACAAGTGGAGGCGCGCCCTCCGGGCGCCGCTGCGGCTCTCCCTCCCGAGGACCCTGCGCGTGAAAGTAACGTTCCACTGGTCGTTCAACGGTCCCTTCCTCCGTCCCCAGAAGCATACATAAGCCCTCCAGAACCGTACGACGGCTGTGTGGAGACGTGCGCGGACTTCCTTATGCAATGTTCGCTCGTCTTCGCTCAGCGTCCCGTGATGTATGCAGCTGATGCTAGCAGGGTAGCTTATGTGATAAATCTGCTTCGCGGGGAGGCACGCGCTTGGGCTACAGCGCTCTGGGAGCAGAACTCACGGCTCCTTCAGTCATACGCCGGGTTTGTACGGGAGCTCAGAACGGTGTTCGATCATCCCAACAGAGGAGAGTCCGCTTCAACCGCATTACTGTCCATACGACAGGGACGTCGGAGCGCAGCTGCCTATGCAGTCGCCTTCCGCATCGCGGCAGCGAGATCCGGCTGGAATAGCACTGCCCTCCGCGCTGCCTTTGTAAATGGATTGTCTCTGGTCCTAAAAGAGCACCTGGTGGCTAAAGACGAACCGCGGGATTTAGATGGGCTCATTGATCTGGTCATACGGCTTGACAACCGGTTAGAAGAACGCCGCCGGGAACGAGGCGAAGGGCGTGGCCAGGCACGCGTCGTCCCTCTCCCTTCCGGGTCCGATCGAGCTCCGCCCTCCCCACGCTCCTCTGTTCCTGCGCTCCGTGGGGTCACAGCTCCCCCTACTGACGAAGCTAGGGACACGAGTAGGGCAACATTTAGGGCACCAGATGCACAAAGGAGATGGACCCACGGAGCGTGTCTTGTTTGTGGTTCAATAGAGCACCATGTGAGAGACTGCCCCGAGCGGTCAAACGCCCGCCCTTAGAGACTGGGCCAGGGGTGGGCCAAAACATTCACGTGGGACATACCCACATTGCTACACGACTCCCAGTCACGATCCTGTTTGAGGATTCAACCCTGAAGGCCCCAGCACTGGTGGACACGGGCTCTGAGGGGAATCTGCTAGACAGTAGATGGGCCAGGGAGATAGGGCTCCCTCTGGTGGCTCTTACCTCGCCTGTGCAGGTTCGAGCACTAGATGGCTCCCTACTCCCACCAATCACACACAAGACACCTCCAGTAACTCTGGTGGTGTCAGGCAACCACCGGGAGGTGATCGAGTTCTTCGTGACTCAGGCCACCTCCCGTGTGGTTTTAGGATTTCCATGGATGCTTAAGCACAATCCCCGGATTGATTGGCCGTCCGGGGTGGTGGTTCAGTGGAGCGAAACCTGCCATCGGGAGTGTCTCGGTTCCTCGGTTCCTCCCGGCTCCCAAGCTAAGGAGGAGGTCCGAGTCCCGCCCAATCTGAAGGCGGTGCCAGCGGAGTACCATGACCTTGCGGACGTGTTCAGCAAGGATCTGGCTCTCACGCTTCCTCCCCACCGCCCGTACGATTGTGCCATTGATTTGGTTCCAGGCAGTGAGTTCCCGTCCAGTAGGCTGTACAACCTCTCACGGCCGGAGCGTGAGTCAATGGAGACCTACATCCGGGACTCATTAGCCGCCGGGTTGATCCGGAATTCCACCTCACCGATGGGCGCTGGTTTCTTTTTGTGGGTAAAAAAGATGGCGGACTTCGTCCATGCATTGATTACAGGGGGTTGAATGAGATCACGGTTCGCAACCGATACCCGTTGCCCTTGTTGGATTCAGTGTTCACCCCCTTGCATGGAGCCAGAATCTTCACCAAGCTGGATCTTAGGAACGCGTACCATTTGGTTCGGATTCGGAAGGGAGACGAATGGAAGACGGCATTTAACACCCCCTTAGGTCATTTTGAGTACCTGGTCATGCCGTTCGGTCTCACTAATGCTCCCGCGACCTTCCAAGCGTTGGTAAACGATGTCTTGCGGGACTTCCTGCACCGGTTCGTCTTCGTATATCTAGACGATATACTCATCTTTTCTCCGGATCCTGAGACCCATGTCAAGCATGTACGTCAGGTCCTACAGCGGTTGTTGGAGAACCGTCTGTTTGTGAAGGGCGAGAAGTGTGAGTTCCACCGCACTTCTTTGTCCTTCCTGGGGTTTATCATCTCCTCTAACTCCGTCGCCCCGGACCCGGCCAAGGTTGCAGCGGTGAGAGACTGGCCCCAACCCACAAGCCGTAGGAAGCTGCAACAGTTCCTCGGCTTTGCTAATTTCTACAGGAGGTTCATCAAGGGCTACAGTCAGGTAGTTAGCCCCCTGACAGCCCTGACCTCTCCAAAAGTTCCCTTCACCTGGTCGGACCGGTGCGAGGCCGCGTTCAAGGAGTTGAAACGGCGCTTCTCGTCTGCACCAGTTCTGGTGCAGCCCGATCCTAGCCGCCAGTTAGTGGTTGAAGTGGATGCCTCGGACTCAGGGATAGGAGCGGTGCTCTCCCAGAGCGGGAAGACCGATAAGGTCCTTCACCCGTGTGCCTATTTTTCCCGCAGGTTGACCCCCGCTGAACGGAACTATGACGTCGGCAATCGGGAACTCCTTGCTGTGAAAGAGGCCCTCGAAGAGTGGAGACATCTGTTGGAGGGAACAGCCGTGCCATTCACGGTTTTCACTGACCATCGGAACCTGGAGTACATCAGGACCGCTAAGCGTCTGAACCCCAGGCAAGCCCGCTGGTCATTGTTCTTTGGCCGTTTTGACTTCCGGATTACCTACCGCCCCGGGACCAAGAACCAGAGATCGGATGCATTGTCCCGGGTGCACGAAGATGAGGTCAAAACGGAACCGTCGGATCCCCCGGATCCCATCATCCCGGAGTCCGCTATCGTGGCCGCCCTCACCTGGGACGTGGAGAAGACCGTCCGGGAGGCCCTGACCCGTGTCCCGGACCCCGGAAACGGACCAAAGAACAAACTATACGTCCCACCAGAGGCCAGGGCCGCAGTCCTAGACTTCTGTCACGGTTCTAAGCTCTCCTGTCACCCAGGGGTGCAAAGGACCGTGACAGTCGTCCGGCAACGCTTCTGGTGGGCATCCCTGGAGACCGACGTCCGGGACTACGTCCAGGCTTGTACCACCTGCGCCAGGGGCAAGGCCAATCACCAGAAGACCTCAGGGCAGCTACAGCCACTGCCCGTGCCTCATCGCCCCTGGTCCCACATCGGCCTGGACTTCGTCACGGGTCTCCCGCCGTCCCAGGGAAACACCGTCGTCTTCACGATAGTGGACCGTTTCTCCAAGGCGGCCCACTTCGTGGCCCTCCCGAAGCTCCCTACGGCCCAGGAGACAGCGGACCTCCTGGTCCACCACGTCGTCCGTCTGCATGGCATACCATCAGACATCGTCTCCGATCGCGGTCCCCAGTTCACCTCACATGTCTGGAGGAGCTTCTGCCGGGAACTGGGGGCCTCGTTCAGCCTTTCGTCCGGGTACCACCCCCAGACCAACGGGCAAGCAGAGCGGGCCAACCAAGAATTGGAGCAGACACTACGCTGTGTGACAGCCGCGCACCCGACGGCCTGGAGTACCCACCTGGCCTGGATCGAGTACGCCCACAACAGCCAAGTGTCATCAGCCACCGGCCTCTCCCCGTTTGAGGTGTGCTTGGGGTATCAGCCCCCCTTGTTTCCGGTGGTCGAGGGAGAGGTCGGTGTGCCCTCGGTCCAGGCCCACCTACGGAAGTGCCGTCGGGTGTGGCGTGCTGCCCGCTCTGCTTTGTTGAAGGCCCGGACGAGGGCGAAGAAACATGCAGACCGGCGGCGGGCCCCGGCCCCCACGTATCGTCCTGGGCAGGAAGTGTGGTTGTCCACCAAGGACATTCCCCTTCAAGTGGACTCCCCCAAGCTCCAAGAACGATACATCGGTCCCTTCAAGGTCCTCAAAGTCATCAATCCCGCCGCAGTGAGGCTTCAGCTTCCGGCCTCACTGCGGATTCACCCAGTGTTTCACGTCTCCCGGATAAAACCCCATCACACCTCACCCCTCTGCACCCCGGGTCCGGCACCACCTCCTGCCCGGATCATCGACGGGGAACCGGCTTGGACCGTGCGCCGGCTCCTCGATGTCCGTCGAATGGGCCGGGGTTTTCAGTACCTGGTGGACTGGGAGGGGTACGGCCCCGAGGAGCGCTCCTGGGTGAAGAAGGGCTTCATCCTGGACCCGGCCCTCCTGGCCGACTTCTACCGACGCCATCCGGACAGGCCCGGTCGTGCGCCAGGAGGCGCCCGTTGAGGGGGGGGTCCTGTTGTGTGGGCCGCTGAAGAGGAGGTACTGCTGGCCCACCACCACCAGAGGGCGCCCTGCCTGGAGTGCGGGCTCCAGGCACCAGAGGGCGCTGCCGCCGACGAAGGCTGCCAGGGTGACAGCTGTCACCCATTACTGGACACAGCTGACTGCACTCAGGACGGAGGTATATCAGCAGGACAGCGTCTCCACCTCAGTGCCGAGATATCGCCTTGAGATTAAGGTAACCTTCTCTGCAAGCTCATATTGAAGACTCTGATAAACCTTGGTAAACCTTTTCAGGACAGCTGACTACAGAAAGCTACTTGCTTGGATAAGTACTCACCTTTCCTGCTTCATTGTAACAAGAGGTGGAGGCGGCTTCTCCCCTCTCTGTCTACTGGGTGCTGTCGCACCCATACCTGTGTGTTTGTGCTCTTTCCCGCCAGCAGTACCGGATCCGACGAGCGGAGACAGTGGCCACCTGGGAATTCGGGACTTGGCGGTTCCAGTACTTCTGGGGTTCGGTGGCAGAGGAAATCTGGGTGGTTCCGGTTCGACTAGGACGGACGCCTCCTACCTTCGAGCCTGCCCACACGACACCAGCAGATTTCGGCTTCAAACTCCAAATTATTAATTGTTGTATTGGTTGTGCTCTTTTCACAACAGTAAAACTTGTTATTCACCTTTCTCCATTGTCCGTTCATTGCGCCCCCTGTTGTGGGTCCGTGTACCTACACTTTCACAACAATATGTTGCACTAAAGTAGGTTAAGTAATGTTACAAAAGTGTGACGATTAAAAAAACATTTAATTATGGTGAATTACCATTTTTTGTTGATTTTCAATTCAACAGATTCATAAACAGTACAATTAAAGGCGATTAATGGTGTGTGTCAACAGAATAATGTATTTTATTTGTGTAAATTGAACAAAACTGGATCTGTTTTGTTAGCTGTTTAAAAGTATTATATTTATTTGTGAACTTTAAAATCAGTTTGGGGTTGAGAGGCTAGGACCAGTAGGACCCTAGGGTTAGTGGACCTACCCCCATTATGTGCCTGCCTTAACAAGTCCAGACATGTCCCACTGTGCAATACATGGCAACATTGACCAACACATATCATATCATAGTTTACTAACTGGATGTTGCACAAATCACACTCTGACTGAATCATTACGTTGAGGAAAAAAATGTCCATTTTTCTTCTTGTGCAGCACTTTATGAGGCCTCTTCAGAAGTTCCTCCAGTGTCAAGACATCGAAAGTATCTTTATCAACATAGAGGTAAAAGGACAGAGAGTATCTCCATAACTGCCCATGTGGACGCTTTTACTTTCATTTATGGCTTTATTTATGTCTTTCCCATATGTGTAGGATTTAGCAAAGGTGCATCAAAATTTATTTGAGGACGTCCAGAGATCAATCCTAAATAAAGGAGCCAAGAATCTCTACCAGGTGTTCTTAAACTACAAAGAAGGGTAACATCATGCCTTTTTTTCTTTCTTTCTATTGTAATTCTATAGATTTAATGTGTTCAGAGTCAATAACTGCAACACTTGCTGTTCTTTTCCAGGCTTTTACTGTATGGGCATTACTGCAGTCAGGTAGAAATGGCGACCAAACATCTAGACAACCTTTCCAGTCAGAGGGAGGATATCAGGATGAAATTAGAGGTGAGGAAGACCTACTGCAAAGGCCATTCCCCAACAAATGTACCACAACTGTCACATCTGAGCCTAAATTAGAAGTATAATTTTGAAGTGAGTCTTTTATTCACAGGCCCAAACAACCACAGTAGAGATCACGGGTGACAATCCAGTGACAAGTTCTAGCAAGGCAGCAGCCATCGATTATCTATGCCTGCTTATCCTGTTGAGGATTGTGGGGGACTGGATACTGTCCCGGTGTCGCTGACCAAACGGTCCCCCTAAAAATCCGTCCCCCTAATGACGCGGTTCATGGATGAACACCTCGATTCTACGTCAAACTGCACACCAGTCATCATCTATCTCAGCGACACATATCTGAAGCTTTAGTACAACAATCATTTCCACATAAATTCAGCATTATTTAATCAGAAAAAGCGGCGGAAGTGATCAGAGCGCCGCGGCTAAGCGAGCTACTAGCTGATGCATTCACTGCGTGTCAGACATTTCAAAGCATCGCGGAATTTTGCCACGTTTCTGCTTAAAATTGCCTCATTTCTGCTTAAAACTAACTTTAGAATGATTTAAGAGGTTTTACGTTTATCATCTGATGGTTAATAGTAAGTCCCTTCGGCTGCTCCCTTGTTTGCACTTGGGGTCACCACAGCAAATCCAAGGTGGATCTGCATGTTGAATTGGCACAGGTTTTACGCCGGATGCCCTTCCTGATGCAACTCCACATTATCCCATTAATCCATTTGATTGCTTTGGGTGAAGAGAGTCCGTCTTAGACGTGCTGCTGTGGTCCGAAATGACACATGCACAGATGCAAAATTTCTGCTGTGTGTAACTGCCAAAACCTGAACTTCCTTGAATGGTCACTTGATGCTGGCTGCAAAAGCAAGTCAATCCTCATAAAAACCGTTGATAAATTGTCCGTCTTTCCAACAGAAATGCACATTTACAGTCTGGTACCAAAACAGGTTTTGGTGTCGGAAACTAGTTTCCTCATTCGTGACAGCTGTAAGAGGGAGTGACTCACTTTTGGAGCAAGCCTCAAATGGCCATTCAAGGAACTACAGGCACTTCCGTGCTGGCTTCATTTTGCAGCAGCGGAGGTTACTGGTTGAGTAAACCCCACTCAACACAACCGCTGGTTACAACCGGTGTTTCCTTTTTCTCCGTTTCCCTCAGGAGTGTTCCAAGAGGGCCAATAGCGGCCGTTTTTCTCTGAGAGATTTACTCATGGTTCCGCTGCAGAGGGTCCTCAAGTATCACCTGCTGTTACAGGTATGTGTGCGCATGCATGTGTGCGTGTGCGTGTGATGAATCTGGATTTCACCCAACAGCTGTAACTGGATGTTTGTTTTGTGACTACAGGAGCTGATGAAGCACACAGTCGACCCCATGGACAAGGACAACCTCTGCACGGCTCTTGATGCCATGAGAGTGAGTGTGGATACATACGTGTGTATAAACCACTGACTGAATGTTTGTTCAATCATCGTGTGTGTGTGTTTGCAGGACCTGGCGCAGTATGTGAATGAGGTGAAGCGAGACAACGAGATCATCAGACAGATCACCACTTTCCAGTTGTCTATAGAAAACATGGTGAGATGTTTCAATCTTTAATGTCTCTTTCTATTTTTTTTTTATCTGCGTGGCCAAACACAGAGCAGCTCCAGGAGTTGCTTCCCTCCTCGTGTGCGTCTGCCTGTCTGTCTGCCCAGCTGTGTTGTCAGTGTGTACATGGTGTCTTGACAAAGACTTTGTGTATCAAAGTACAAAAAATGTATCTCATTAAGAGCTCAAACTCGTGCAATGTTGGGCACATTTTGGTTCTATTTTTGGCCACCACGGGGCTAACTCTGAAACCATGAGTACACAATATGGTGATTTAATTTAGACATTAGACAAGTTTTATGTTGAGTGCGTTTGAAATGTAATTGAGATAATCAAGGGGACAGGCCTATGGAACCTTGTGTATGTGGTATCTTGACAAAAACTCAATGTATCAAGATGAAACTTTGTATAAAATGTTGCCTCACTAAGATCTTGGGCAATGTTGATGTTGGGTAAGTTTAGATTTTAAAGGTGGCCACCAGGAAATCGAGTCTCTGAACCCTTGTGCATGCAATACCTTGGAAAAGACTGTGTGTATCTCAATGATCCTTGGTTCATGAGGTCACCTTGCTAAGACCTCATACAAGTTTTATGTTGGGTGCGTTTGAAATGTAACTGAGCTAATCAAGGGGACAGGCCTATGGAACCTTGTGTATGTGGTATCTTGACAAAAACTACACATATCAAGATGAAACTTGGGATAAACGGTTGCCTCAGTAAGACCTTGGGCAATGAGATGAGATATACTTTATTGATCTCACAGTGGAGAAATTATGTTTAGACTCCAGTTACCTCAGACAGCAATTAGTCCACAGTTATTACTTGTTTACCATAATAATGGCACACATCAGAAGTAAAGACAGCACATACACATTTGACATTGTTTATGTGCACTAAATTTGAAGAAGTCCATTATCCGAATTGAGGCAAGTGGGTGAAGGTCACGCAGCAACCCTGAGATGCGCCACCGTCAGCTTGGGGGGAGGAACGGGGACCAGCTGCAGCTAAAACCGCACCACCCCCGCAGAAGGGGGAAGGAATGACATGAGCATAAGCCGGAGTGGGGGTGTTTGATGGGGGGTAGGGGGGTGGGGGAGGGAATGGAGCATGCTTCAGTCCTATGAAAACATTTTATTGTCTTTGTGAGTTGAGATAAGAAACAGCCAAATGTTCCCCAGGCTGAAGACATTCCTCTGGAGGAAAACAGTCGGGCAATTTGTCCTTCAGGCTTGATAAGCCTGTAGTGTTGTGGTTTGAGCAGTGAAAAACACTTTTAACAGTTCCACTTAAACAACCAAATCCCAATTATGAATAAAGAATATTCCCAATTATGAATTAAGAATATTCACCGGTCTCCGAAATCTTCAACTTCAACTGCAAGGTACGCATCTGCTCCAAGATGTCATCCAATTTGCGTCTGAGTTCATGTTGATGTTGAGTAAGTTTAGATTTTAATTGTGCCGACCAGGAAAGCAAGTCTCTGAACCCTTGTGCATGCAATACCTTGGAAAAGACTGTGTGTATCTCAATGATCCTTGGTTCACGAGGTCACCTTGCTAAGACCTCAGACAAGTTTGATGTTGTGCACATTTTTATTCTAATTGTTGCCAGTATGGGGGTGAATCTTTAAAACTTTGTGTATGTGACATCTTGACAAAGATGTTGTCTAACTGGATGAAACTTGGCACATAGCATAACCTCAGGAAGACCACGTACGAGTTTGTCATTGAGCGTGTTTTGACTCTAATTGTGGCCCAAGGTCTTCATGGATCATGATAAAATCGGCCACTTGAGAATAGAATAGAGTCTTTATTGTCTTTGCACATATATACATACAACGAAATTTGTCCTCTGCATTTAACCATCCTAATTACAGTGGTCCTTGATTACACTCTCAGACCTCGTACAAGTTTGAGGTTGAGCTCAGCGATGCACTTTGTACTAAATATTACCTTTCTTCTTGTCATTTTTGTCCTCTCGTCTCGACCCTCGTTTTCTCTGCAGACTCAATCTCTGGCGCTGTACGGTCGTCCTAAAATTGATGGCGAGCTGAAGGTGTGCAGCACAGAGAAGAAGTCTAAGCAAGACAGGTACGTGTTGTTTCACATCTGTGCATTTTGTGTGCATTCACACTTTACCGACTTTGCATTTGTGTCCGTGTGACTGGTGTTCAGGTACGCCTTCCTCTTTGACAAAGCCGTGTTTATATGTAAGAAGAAGAGCGGCGAGACGTTCGAGCTCAAACACACCATTGAGCTACATCACTACCAGTTACGAGATGAACCCGCACCAGAGAAGGATAATAAAAAGGTCTGACTCTTCCATCGCGTCCACTCGTTTGCCTGTTTCTGATTGCGGCAGATGTTACAGATGTAATTTGTTTCCACTGAAACACGTGTCTGTGTATGTTGTGTACGTGAACAGTGGTCACATTTGTTCCTTCTACTCGACTGCTACGGGAGGTGTGGGTACGATTTCTTTTTCAAAACCAGAGAACTGAAGAAGAAATGGTTGGAACAGTTTGAGATGTCGCTGTGAGTGAACAAAAGCACACACAAAATAGTACATAACTAATTTAGTACACTGAAAAAAGAGAATGTTTGAACCAACTTAAAAAAGTGTTACAATTTGTAAAAACCTGAATGAATTAAGTTGTTTGAAAGTTAAATCAACTCTAACTTAAGTTCAAACAACTTACGTTGTACTGCTGCTCAGTTGTACTGCGTGTTTGCAGGTCAAATATCTGTCCTGAGAACTCCACGGCCAACAACCACGACTTCCAGATGCACTGCTTTGAGGAAACCACCTCCTGCAAAGCCTGTTCCATGCTGTTACGGTACCGTTATATCCGCTGTTCCCAAAGATCTCATTAAAAATCAAACTTAAAAAAAATTTCTGCTCTGTTGAGACCAAACCTCTCCATCTGTCCTCCACAGAGGGACATTTTTCCAGGGGTACCGCTGCACTCGCTGTAAGATGGCGGCACATAAAGAGTGTTTAGGCAGAGTCCCTGCATGCGGACGCAACTCAGGCACGTATCTGTGTGTGTGTGTGTGTGTGTGTGTGTGTGTGTGTGTGTGTGTGTGTGTGTGTGTGTGTGTGTATGCGCAATAGTTCTGTTTTAAACTTCCACTACACTGCTTGTCTTCTTCAAATTTCAGATCATTCAGGCACTTTGAAGAAGGTAAGGCCTCCATATTTTTATAGATGTGCATGTTTTATAAAAGCTTTCTACATAAACAACTCATGGTCTTTTTTTTTTTTTCATTCAGAATCGGACACAAAGAGCCTCCGGTCTTACCAGCGTTGGTAAGAATTTCGTTATCAGAACTAAGTGTATTTCTCAAGTATTGCGTTTTAGAACATTTTTGGCATTTGGTTACTTTTATCTTACACTTTGACTTTTATTCCACTGTACTTTTGGTGGTAAAATTGGGCAGCCCTGGTCTAGTACAACATCTGTGGAAGAGTTTTGTGTTGATGACAGGAATACTTTTTTGTCCTATTGATTATACTCTGTAGTTAAATAGTCCTTTCTATGTTATTAAAATTATTAGAATTTATTTTCTTTTTTACTGTTTTGTATAGAATTCATCTTGTACTTTAGCCATCATTTAAGTTTTTTTTTAACTTCCTTCTTAACATTTCCTCTTTTAATGTCAGAACCATTGTTGCCAAGTGTCTTGTTTTTCTTTTGAGGACCACTTTGAAATTAAATAGTTTTTTAATTAACACTTTAAATGTAATATTTAGTTAATTCTGCAGCCACTTTGCAATTGTATGTTTTTTTTAATCCATATACACTCACTCAGTCTGCCTATTTCAGATTTATGTAGTTTATATATTATGGAGTTTACAACTTTAAATCAGCCAAAGTTGGGATGGTATAGAAAATGAAAAACAAAAATCAAAGACTGCAGTGATTCTTATTTACTTTGACTAAAGTTTCACTGCAGACAGTATGAACCCAAGACATATCACATTTTGTGTGGGCAACTTCATTTCATCCGTTCCTGCATGTCAGGCGTGCAACACATTCCAAAAAAAAAAAAAAAAATTCAGAGGGGAGCAATTTGGGGTTAGTAATGAGGTAAAAAAAAAAATAAAATATGTGACTGTAATCGGATTTGGTACAAAAGCAGTATCCACAAAAGGCTGAGTCTTTGAGGAGCAAAGATGGGCAGAGGATCTTCAATTTGTCAACATCAATGCATGAGGAAAATTACTGAAATGATTAAACATTTCCAAGTTCAAACACTACAGTTCGAATAATCATTGAACAATTCAAGGAATCTGGAGGAATTTCATTGCATAAATGGCAAGGGCACAAGCTTAAGTTAAACACCCATGATCTCTGATCCCTCAAACAGCACTGCATCAACAACAATAATTCATCAATAGCCGTTATAACCACATTGGCATGGGATTACTTTGAGAAACAGTTGTCAAGCACTATGATAGGACATAGCATTCATAAATGTCACTTAAAACTTTACTGTACAAAAAAGAAGCCTTACGTTAACCTTCTCCCCAAGTGGCATCGTTTTGTTTGGTTTTTTTCCCCTGGGCTTAGAGGCATACTGCCTTTAAAATGGCAACTTTTCCAAGAACATCCATGCATTTTTCAAAAAGACAATGCAAAACCACATTCTGCACACATTACAAAGGCATGGCTACTGAAGGAGAGGTACAGGTACTGGACCGGCCTGCCTGCAGTCCTGACCTGTCCCCAACAGAGAATGTGTGGGGAATTTTGAAACTTGCACACTTTAAGATGTATTTGCAGGTAGAATGAGACAAAATAAAACCTGACACTCTTCATTGCTCAGCATGATCAAAGTGTTGTGGGAAGGAATGTCAGCATTACAAAGTGATAAATGCTTTAGTGTGTTAACTTTTTTGGAAAGCGGTGCAGCAATAAATGTATCTTAACAAATTAAATGGAGTTTAATACAGAAAACATGAGATATATTGTGTTCATGCTGTCTGCAATAAAACAGAAGTCAAAGAAAATATATGAATCACTCTGTTTTTTTTTTTTGTTTTTTTTCTTTTCTTTTTCCATACTGCCCCACCTTTTTCAGATTTGGGGTTTCAGATTTTACAGTAAAACATACTCTGTTCATAAAGGACATAAAGCAAATAAATATTTCTATAGTAGTAATCATGAAATACCATGTAAAGTTATATCCAGAAATGTTTGGAACGTAAACCCATTTTTGTAAAGGAAACAATGTATGGTGGAAGAAAAAAAAAAAAATTAAAATACCTATAAAGGTTTGAGGCATCAAAAAGAGTCTTAGAAATGTATTAGAATACATTTGGACATTTTGATTTTTGTTTGAATACTGTGGCTCAAATATGCGAGATTTACAGACACAAAATAGAATTTTTGCAATTTTATTCATTTATTTTTATTTATTTATTTTGGCTACAACATAATTTTGGTGCAGCTTTAGGGTTATGGAGTTTGGTGTGTCATTGCTGACAAAATACTGAACAACATCTTATCTTGTAGGAGTTCTTCTACTGAGGAGATAATGTGTGGTATTATTCTGAAGACATAATTCTGTACAGTCATTCCTGTTAATGTTGCTATTTGGTACATTTTTGTCGGTTATACTGCTGGATTTCAGTAAAATTTTAAAAGCAGGACTTGTATTGGAGTACAAAAGATTTAATATGACAACATTTCTAAATATTAAAGAGTAAGTGAAATATTTCTTCATCTTCTTCTTTGTCTGTTCCCGTTAGGGGTCGCCACAGCAGATCAATCGTTTCCATCTCACCCTGTCCTCTGTATCTTCCTCTGTCACACCAACCACCTGCATGTCCTCTCTCAGCACATCCATGAACCTCCTCTTTGGTCTCCCTCTTCTCCTCCTTCCTGGTGGCTCCATCCTCAGCATCCTTCTCCTTATATACCCTGGTCCCTCCTCTGCACATGTCCAAACCATCTCAATCGCGCCTGTCTGACTCCAAACCGTCCCGACTGAGCTGTCCCTCTGATATGTTCATTCCTAATCTTGTCCATTCTTGTCACTCCCAAAGAGAATCTCAACATCTTCAGCTCTGCCACCTCCAGCTCTGCCTCCTGTCTTTTTGTTAGTGCCACCGTCTCTAAACCATACAACATAGCTGGTCTCACTACTGTTTTGTAAACTTTCCCCTTCACTCTTGCTGATATTCTTCAGTCACAAATCACTCCTGCCACCTTTCTCCACCCACTCCACCCTGCCTGCACTCTCTTCTTCACCTCTCTACCACACTCTCCATTACTTTGAACAGTTGACCCCAAATATTTAAACTCATCTACTTTCACCACTTCTACTCCTTGTAACTGCACGATTCCTCTGGGCTCCCTCTCATTCACACACATGTACTCAGTCTTGCTTCTACTGACTTTCATTCCCCTTCTCTCCAAAGCATATCTCCACTTCTCCAGACTAGACTCAACTTGCTCTCTACTCTCACTACAGATCACAATGTCATCTGCAAACATCATAGTCCATGGGGACTCCTGTCTGATCTCATCTGTCAACCTGTCCATCACCACTGCAAACAAGAAAGGACTCAGAGCTGATCCTTGGTGTAATCCCACCTCCACCTTGAATGAGTCTGTCATTCCGACTGTGCATCCTGCACTACCCTAACATACTTCTCTGCCACTCCAGACTTCCTCATACAATACCACATCTCTTCTCTTAGCACCCTATCATAAGCTTTTTCTAAGTCCACAAACACACAATGTAACTCTTTCTGTCCTTCTCTGTACTTTTCCAACAGTATTCTCAGAGCAAACATTGCATCAGTAGTGCTCTTTCTCGGCATGAAACCATATTGCTGCTCACAGATCTTCACCTGTTTTCTAAGCCTAGCTTCTACTACTCTTTCCCATAACTTCATGCTGTGGCTGATCAGCTTTATGCCTCTGTAGTTACTACAGCTCTGCACATCACCCTTGTTCTTGAAAATAGGAACCAGCACACTTCGTCTCCACTCCTCAGGCATCCTCTCACTTTCCAAGATTTTATTAAACAATCTGGTTAGAAACTCTACTGCCATCTCTCCTAGACATTTCCATGCCTCCACTGGAATGTCATCTGGACCAACTGCCTTTCCACTCTTCATCCTCTTCATAGCAGCCCTCACTTCTTCCTTGCTAATCTCTTGTACTTCCTGATTTACTCTCACCACATCATCCAGCGTCTTCTCTCGCTCATTTTCTTTATTCATCAGCTCTTCAAAATATTCCCTCCACCTTCTCGGCACACACTCCTCACTTGTCAGCACATTACCATGTGCATCTTTTACCACCCTAACCTGCTGCACATCCTTTCCAGCTCTGTCCCTTTGTCTGGCCAGTCGGTACAAGTCCTTTTCTCCTTCCTTACTATTCAACTTCTTGTACAGCTCGCAATATGCCTTTTCCTTTGCTTTTGTCACTTCTCTTTTCACCTTACACCGCATCTCCTTGTACTCCTCTCTACTTTCTTCATCTCTCCGACTATCCTATCCTTGATACCATATCTACCCATTACTTCCTCATCACCTCTGTTCCCTTCACCAACATGCCCATTGAAGTCTGCTCCTATCACCACTCTTTCATGCTTGGGCACACTCTCCACCACCTCATCTAACACACTCCAGAAATCTTCTTTCTCTTTCATCTCACAACCTACCTGTGGGGCATATGCACTGATGATATTCATCATCACCCCTTCAATTTCCAACTTCACACTCATCACCCTGTCAGACACTCGCTTAACCTCCAACACACTTTTAACATACTCTTCCTTTAAAATGACCCCAACACCATTTCTCTTGCTGTCCTCACCATGGTACAACAACTTGTACCCACCGCCGATGCTCCTGCTCTTACTTCCCTTCCACTTGGTCTCTTGCACACACAATATGTCTACCTTTCTCCTCTCCATCATATCAGCCAGCTCTCTCCCTTTACCAGTCATTCAAAGTCCCCACTCTCATTTCCACCCTTCTAGTTTTATTCTTCTCCCGCTGTTCGTGGCAACATTTTCCTCCTCTTCTTCATCGTCTTCGCCCAGCAGTAGCCCAATTTCTACGGGCACCCTGTTGGGCAATAGCACCGGTGGCGGACGTTGTTAACCCGGGCCACGACCGATCCAGTATGGGAATTCAGTTCTGAGTCTGCATAGTTGGGTTGGCTTGTTTTACGCCGGATGCCCTTCCTGACGCAACCCTCCTCATTTATCCGGGCTTGGGACCGGCACTCAGAATGTACTGGCTGCACACCCCATGTGGCTGAGTTTCATATATCATTATTATTATTATACCTGATCCACATAACATTTGTTGTCATTCCGTCCAGTATCTTTCATTTGCTCGCTCTCTTGTAGGACGTCCTAAGATGGAGGTGTACCAGGAGTATTACGGCTTGCCGCCACCTCCTGTAGGCTTCGGCCAACCACTTCAGCTCTGCAGAGGTGACATCATCGAACTGACGCAGGCCGAACCGGACCTGGCGTGGTGGGAGGTAACGATAAAACCAAGCCTGACAAATGTCTTTCTTTATTTGAATTTTTATATCTCTTTCTGCATTTCCCTCATGCATAAGCTTAAGTGTTGTATGAACGAGCTCCGTGCACATTTGTATCTTTTCACTTCCTGTACCTCTGCCTTTTGGCGATTGCTGTCGTATCCCGATCCTATATTGTCTGGGCTGGAAAGGTTGAACAGCGTCGGGCACAAGTCAACTCTCTCTTAATGGTTTTTAAATTCCTGTTCAGCTCTGTCTATTAACTTGTTAATTACCTACAGCAGCTTCATCATCTGTGTCTCTCACCTTTTCACTCGGTGGAAGAATCTTGTGCATAACCAGGATTTTTCTCTACTTTTCCTGCCTGTGTGATCTGACATTTTCCTTGTTTGCTTTTCTTTATGTTCCTGGATCTTGAGCTGGATCAGGTCTGGACGTTAGTGTTTTGAGCTCCAGATTCACAGCAGGCAAAAAGTGTTTGTTTGAATTATGCAGGCTGGACTTATGATTTGTTCTTGTGTGTCACTCAGGGAAGGAATTTGACAATTGGTCAAATGGGATGGTTCCCCTCAAACAGGGTGCAGCCCTATATCTCCGTGAGTAGAATCCAGACATTTCATTTTATTTTAAAAACAGCACTTAGTTCTTTTGTAGGCTGAATGTGTTGCGTGAATTCTGGTGTGTAAAAGTTTAGTATCAAGAAGAGGGGAAAAAGTATTGCATTGGTCTGAATATGACTTTTTTTCATTATTCCCTGCAAATACATGTGAAAAATGATGTTGTCTTATAATGACAGATATGACTTTTACACGTCTTGTACATACATAACAGGAGGTAGCAACAGAAACCTTTGAAAAAAGAGTTGGCTTCTTGCACTACTTATTATGAGCAGCCATCCACAACAGCTAAGAACAGAAAGAATTCATGGTCTGAAGTAAAATTTATACTCATGGTGCTAAATATTGCTTCTCTGCATTTTAACACCACAGTCACTTATCTACATAACTTTGACAGGATCACCATAAACCTGCATAAAACATTCACAAATAACACAATAAATCTTGTATTCTTTTATTGTCATCTTTTTATTGTTTTAAAATTTTAATTCAGTTTTTTTGTTGTTGTTTTACGAGGTCTGTCAATAAAGTAACGGTCCTTTTTATTTTTTTCAAAAACTATATGGAATTCATTCATATGTTTTTACGTCAGACAAGCTTGAACCCTCGTGCGCATGCGTGAGTTTTTCCACGCCTGTCGGTGACGTCATTCGCCTGTGAGCACACCTTGTGGAAGGAGTGGTCCCTCCCCGTCGTCGGATTTTCATTGTCTGGAAATGGCGGAATGATTTGGGATTTTTTTCCATCAGAATTTTTTCAGAAGCTGTTAGAGACTGGCACCTGGAAACCATTCGAAAAATTTATCTGGCTTTCGGTGAAAATTTTACGGGCTTCACAGAGAATAAGGTCTGTTACTACAGCTTTAAGGACCCCTTTAAGGACGCTCGGCGCGCCGCGCTCCGAGCTGCGACGCCGCCGCACTGGACCATTTCTAAACGGATGGCTCTGTGGATACGAGACCGTCGTGTGCTCTTTCTCTGGTTATCACAAGAGCTGGACATCAGCCATTTTCCGGCAGATTTCACTTTTAACAAGAGATTTTTCGAATGGTTTCCAGCTGCCTGTCTCTAACAGCTTCTGAAAAAATTCTGATGGAAAAAAGTCCTTTTCATTCCCCCATTTCCAGACAATGAAAATCCGACGAGGGGGTGGGACCACTCCTTCCCAAGGCGTGCTCACAGGCGAATGACGTCACCGACAGGCGTGGAAAAACTCACACATGCGCACGAGGGTTCAAGCACGTCTGACGTAAAAACATATGAATGAAATCCATATAGTTTTTGAAAAAATAAAAAGGACCGTTAATTTATTGACAGACCTCGTATGTTGTGTGAAGCGCCTTGAGACGAGTTTGTCGAGAATTGGCGCTATATGAATTAATAAATTTAATTTAATTTGAAATTTGATTTGAAATCTAGATTATTTATTCACATTATATTTTCTGGTCAAATTGCACCAGGACAGGTTTTATCTTGATAAAGAGATGAGATGAGATTTATTGTCATTACACGAGTGCAACAACAATGAAATTAAGTTTATACTCCAATTCCTTCAGACAAAATAAAGCAACTAATCCACAATTATTACTAGTTGAACATAATAATGGCACACATCATAATTAAAGACAACACATATACATTTGACATTGTTTATGTGCACTAAACATGAAGCATTCCGTCATCCGAATTGAGGCAAAGTGGGTGAAGGCCGCAGCAGGGGGGCCTGCACTGCCCAGCTTGGGGAGTTGAAGGCTGCAGCAGCAAAAGCCACACTGCCTCCAGGGTGGTAGGGAGGAGGCCAGGGTGAGGGGAGTGGGAAGACAAAGGGGGGAGGGGGGTAACAGGGATGGAGGGAGGGAGACATGAGTCATGTACGGATGAGTTCAGTTTGTGTCCGTTTCTGTCCGTGTGTGAGTAAAGTCTGGCAATGCAAGGCAACAACAGGCTGGAGAGGGGAGGTAGATGGATATGAACAGGGAGCCGAATTCCTTCACCAAGGCCATAGATCCTTCAGGGGGAAGAGCAGGGCATTTGGCCTTCAGGAGCCGATAAGGCTGCCATGTTGATGTTAGGCGGAGAGATACACAATTCCATTTACTGCACCTCTGACTGTCTAGAGTCCAAATTTATGAAGAATATTCTCCGGTCCTCAGCAGCATATCCCTTTGCAGTGCAGCAATATGCTCCAAGATGGTATCCATTTTGCATTTGAGTTGAAGAGTTAACGCAGTCTGAGATTACACTGCCTTGCCCAACTCATTAATCATGACGGACAGATGAGGGGATGAGATTCTGGTAGCAGCCATCTTGCTAATATTCCTGTAGGTCAGGGCAGCGCACAAACCAATCAGCGCCAAACCTCCCACCATAAAAGTGAATAGAAATAAATCCTCAATGTCTTCCACAGAGAGTGGAGCCAAGCACAACATGCGCCATTTTTCCCAGACGTCGAGATCATAGCCCGCTGTGTAGGTTCCATCAGGGCACGCAGGGTCCCTCAGCCCTAATTTCCTTGTCGAAAAAAAACGGTGTCAATAGCATTGAGAGACCAGCTGATCAATTCCATAGTTAATCCAAATCTTAATTTAAAGAATTCACGGTCTGGTGAAGCTGGGACTTTAAAGGTCGGAGCAGAGATACAGAACAGAAAAGGAGGAGAGGAGAGGGGAGGAATGTGACCGCCCTTGTCGGAATCCCAAGCTGTAATAAAATGTAAAGAGAGCAGCAGAATCACACCACGTCGTGTGCGCGTACTTCTGCATTCTACCCTTATTATCCTCAGAATTCTGAAACAGCCCCTCTAACAGCTTGTTAGGGTTCCAACAATAGTGCAGAAAATTCTGGCAATGGGAAAACTGACTAACATGACCTAATCAGGCCTGCTTTTTCTGTGTCAATACTTTTATTTTTCACATAAAATGATTTTCTTTTACAAAACCAAAATTTGGTGTTCAGAAAGTATTTTTCCAAAATGTGTTTTTGAAATGGGGACCGTTAAGGGATGGGGGTATGTCTCACAATTAGTGCCATGTTATATTTGGGCCAATATGGTAATCAGGCTGCTGCAAAGGTTTGACCTTTTTTTGATCCCTCTTTCTGTCAGAGGCCGACACCTGACCTGTCCGGCTTCCACTGGTAAGTACCACTTGAAACTACTCTAAATTATTCTCATCAAACCACCTCAAAAAACTTTCTGTTTCCTGTATGCCACTGCAGTGCATGATCAGGAATGTTGCAGAGCTGATACAAAAAACCCTCCTTCCTGCTCAAGCCACAAAAACAGAACCAGATACAAACTAATATCAGTATTTTATGCACTGTCACGACATTTATATGCCCATCTGAAACTGACTTTTTTTTCATGAAGCTCACGATCATGTTTGAGATAAAAGTCTAACCTCTGAATTCTTGGTGCGCTTTAAGGTTTGCAGGAAACATGGACCGCAATGCTGCTAAAACCCTTCTAATGCCCCGATCTGATGGAACCTTCCTCGTGCGGCAGAAAGACGGAGGAGAATTTGCCATCAGTGTCAAGTGAGTTTTTAAATTTATCAGATGAGGCATAATTTAATAACCAGAGAGCATCACTTGCAGACGCAGTCAGTCAGTTAATATACTACATCTATTCCTGCATTTAAGGCCTGCAACACAGTGCAAAAAAAAAAAAGTTAGGACAGGGGAAATTTATTGTGAATTAAGGATTAAATCATCACTTTTACAGCCTGTTTTCTTGAGACAATTCAGGGGATGGATGCAGCATTGATTACAAACACGTGCTTTTTGACGTAAAATCATCATTTAATTACACTATGTAACACAGTTTTTGTTCCTGGCTCCTAAGTGTTATATTTCAACTGCTTATGTCTAAAGTTTATGGAAAAATGACTACATTCAGCACAAACTTTGATTTGATTTATTTATTTATTTAGTTTTTACGTTCTAGAAAGTTCTAAAAGTTTCTTGAAATTTCTAGATAATTCTGGAAACTTCTAGAAAATTCTGGACAGTTCTAGCAGTTCAAGAATATTCTTGATTCACCTTCAGTAGTGAAGGTGAATCGAGAATATTCTTGAAAACAGAAAAATTTCAAAATATCATTGTCCTGATCACAGAAGCAAAGTTTCTGTGGAATAACAGCTATTTTCTATTTATTTAAGGCATAACAGGTTAGGAAAACACACTGTGTACCCAGGAACAAAACAAAAATAAAAATTTGTTACATAGTGTTATATATAGCAATACTAGCCCTAAATTGCCCCAGTCCCATTTTTTCTTTTTTTCTTTTTTTTTTTTGGAATGTGTGGCCTGAAAAACAAGAATGTGAAATATAAAATAGCGTAGACATCAGGTGACAGCCACAATCAGATTTTTGCAGGGCTCAAGCATTGGTCCATTTCCTGTTGTATTTTTCAGTGTATATGAAAGAGAAGATGTGCACTTAGGCCCCAGAAAAGGCTAAATTGGAGCATTATTAACAGTTTGGTTGCAATTTCTCAATTTTTTTCTAAGAATAAGCTATCAGTATATGCTCCATGGCGATGCAAAATGTTAAGCCCAGCTTCCCTGCAGTTGTTATAGCAAAAGGAAACACGCCTAAGTAGGGTGTGTTCATTTTTCAAATGCAGAAATGGGCCAACGCCGTGTCAATGTTAGCGAAGATGATCTCATTAGCGATGGTCTTCTTTGCACCACATGTTCACATGATAACGCCGTCAAGTCTGAGAGCATATGCTGGTGCTGCGCATTACCGCATCCCCAACACCGTGGAACCGCCCCGGCAACTACCCAGGCAGACAACTGGTCCATTCGCAACCTCTCTAAAATAATCACCTATCTGCTGAAGCCAGGTGAAACATGGATGTCCCCTTGGCCTTCTCTAGACACTGAGATCCTCAGCACTCACCTGTGTGCTGGATCATGCACAGAGAAACGAGCCACATGGCCAAAATGTTGTAGCTGACGTTCCCTCACAATGTAAGTGGTACTCCTCATCTTAGTCTATCTCAGTAACAGCCCGTTTGATACAAAGTCATTCCATCTGTACACAAGGATCCTTCGAAAACACTTAGTACCAAAGACATCCAGTTGTTGCCTTAGGTCACTGGTTAGTGTAATTTACCAACAAGTCTGTACTGTGACCATAGTCAGCGGTTGAATCTAACTGTAGTTTCAGCTCGAGCCCTGCACGGAACTAATTTCTTTGTTCCGTTACTGCCCGCTCCCGCTGAATTTTGGACCGTTCCCGCCCGCACCTGTGGTGTGTGTGTTACACTCCCGCCCATTCCCACAATGTGCCTGTCCAGTCCCGCTCACTCCCGCAAAACGCTGAGACGTTTTGCCCACACAATAATAGAGATGCATTCAGTTTGTCTCTCCTCTCGTCCTGCGGGAGAAAACATGTCAGTTAGGCTAATAATAAAGAGATTCATGGGGTGTTTTTTTTTCTCGATTTCCTGACCTGTATGTCTTTCAATGCACTGATCAGGAATAGTGTTACTATTTGGTTATTTTCATTTAGTTTAAAGAGAGTTTCATGTTTGTGCCATATATGGACATGCAGTGTTGCTACGGTAACATGCTGCACTGTGTCTCTCTGTATGTGTACCTATTCACTCCTGTTATGTCGTTCTAAAGATGTTCTGTTTAAGCAGAAAGTAGTGTGTGGACACTGCATACTTTACACTATTCTCCTTTGTTGACTCAGTCATCCTGTCACTTCCATTTCCACAGTTTTTTTTTTTTTTTTTTTAGCCGCCCACTCTCACTGCAGCGAAGTTCTGACTGCCCGCTCCAGCCAGATTTGCGTTGGGTCCCATGGGACCCAATCCCATATGCAGCCCTCTAGTTTCAGCACACTTTGAATTTACTTCTGTCACAAATTCAAACTCTGAACTTTCCCAACAGTGATACAGGTATCAAAGTGTTTAAGTGTTTTAGTCAAACTTCCTCTCTGTTCTCTCTCAGGTTCAACATGGACATCAGACACATTAAGATCACTTCTTTCGAAGGCCTGTTCCGCATCAATGACAAAAAAGCATTCAAGGGTTTAGTCGTAAGTTTGCTGTCACCTATTGGATCACAGTGTCATAACAATGGCCAGAGGAATAACACTTTCTTCTTGCAGTTTTGATAGGAATCAGAGTTCCCCTTTATCTTGTTCTTTACACTGTGGATTTATGATGTCTGTTTGCCACATTCAACATCTCAAACATCATCATCTGTATCCGTCTGTTCGGTTCTCTGCTAGGAGATGATTCAGTTTTATCAGGAGAACTCTTTAAAGGAGTGTTTCAAAGAAGTGGACACCATGCTGCATACACCGTATAAACAACCAGAGCACAGTGGCTCCTCTAACAGCACGCCAAATACCACACCAGGTACAACGCCATCACTTATCAGGTCAAATCACCTCATTAGGTGACCGCATGGAGTGCAAACCTGCAGACGTGTTGGGTTTTTGTGCTGCAATCTGTGTGACAGGAGGCAGCATGCGGAGTTTTGGCGTAGCAAGAGCCAGATATGATTTCTCAGCCAGGGATCGCTCGGAGCTGTCGCTGCGGGAAGGAGACACCATCAAAATCCTCTCCAAGAAGGGTCAGAGCGGCTGGTGGAAGGGAGAAGTGTACGGCCGGGTGAGACACTGGCACACACACATACAAAGCCACTTCATATGTTTAGAAACATCCCTGTGTCACGTTCACTGTTCCTGTGCTTACAGGTGGGATTATTTCCAGCCAACTATGTGGAAGAGGAATCCTCAGATTACTGCTGACATGGATGGACAGGATGCGCGGACATTCGTCCAAGTCCGGTTAGCATTAGTTGCAATAAAACCAAATGAACCAGTATGGATGTGTGCAGGTGAACATAGAGATATTTGTAATGTAATAACTAGCACTGTGAATAAATGTTTATCCAGCTAACTGGAGGAGATTGTGCTTCAAGTATGTACAGCTAGAGGGCGCTCAGAGTTCATTCTCACACGATTAAAATCAGCTTCAGACTTGAAACTCTGGCAGGCAAATGGAGGTACGAGACTGGTACCCATAGCCGACATGGCTGCAGGTATGAGACTCATCAGTAGCTGAAGTGGCTACAGGTGTAAGACTCATATCCCGAGCCAACAAGGCTACAGGTGCAAGACTCTTATACTCTAATGAACGTGTGCACAGATAAGGCTTCAAAACGGATGTGGTTACAGGTACGAGACTTGTATCCCCAGCTGACGTGGCTACTGGTACCAGACAGGTGCCAGACCCATGCAATCACAGGTACTGGACTTGTATACCAGACATGTGGACACAGGTAAGAGACGTTCCTGCACAGTGGCACTTTCTGAAGGGCTATGATAGAACCCAGTAGGGCAAAGGGTATTGCAGTATTGTTAATTTATGAACATTTATTAGGATTATGCAGCGTGAGCGATCTGAAACTGCTATCTGGTGGTGCACTGACATGAAAGTTGTGTAGGAATGATGTTTTCCAGTGTGTCAGTTTATAACAGTCATTGTTACACTGACATGGCACCTTGAACTGATAATGGGCCATACTTAAAACCATGGTTAGCCTTGGCATAGGTGGTTACATCAACAATTGCTAATGGTTACCAGAAAGCTTTAATCCCGCGTAAACACATCATGAGCATGTTACCAATAGATGCTAAACATTTGCAATTTGTGGCAGGCGCTAAACCAGATGTTTTCAGTGATAGAACTTTGGAACATTCTGTCACACAGTAAATGATGTTTACTGTAAATTCATCAAAGTGTTTCAAAAATTGTCACACAAACATTTTAAGTTCCCCCCCCCCAAAAAAATATTTTTTTGCTGTTAATTTAAACATTTGGAAATATTATACAAAAATGCTTTGTTTGCCTTCATTTCTGAACAAATTTGCACCTATGTAGTTAAAATAAGGGGTGCCAAAAATCTAACAAATACCGTAACTTAAAGCATATCCACCTACAAATTAAAAATGTGTACGCGTTTACCACAAAACGTACACATGCACTTTAACTGCAGCATTGACACATTTTACAGAGCCAAATTTGCAGAAAATTCTGCAGAAATATAAAGTGAAAGAAACATCAGACTTTCCTGTGTTGGACAAAAGCTGAGCGCTTGAAATGCTGCTCTTCAAAACTGTGCAGCTGTATCTGCCACTAGGTGGCAGCATAGGATTACCTGAGAGACAAGCTCGGAATGAAAGTATCAATGATTTGATTGATTATACTCAGATACAACAAAGTGCTGTCTGTGTATTTTCACCGTGACACTCACACTCGTGCTGAATTCTTGTGCATGCTCATGTTTGTTGTGTTCACAAATCAACTCCGCACAGAAAGGACCTGTGGGGGATCTTTTTGCTGTTATCCAACAGTGCAAACTGCTAATCCACCGTGCCGCTCACAGGCAGAGTAATGTTAGATTTTATTCCCAGCCTTCAATAAATCATGAAAGTTTCTCATCACTAATTAAAATGTATCTGAAAAACTGGTAAGTTTTTTGCTCATTTAGTTGTCTTGATTTGACAGCTTTATTATCATAGCCAAGTGGCCTCTGTGTGTGTGTGTGTGTGTGTGTGTGTGTGTGTGCGCTTGCATATGGCTTTGATCATGGAGAAACTGGGGAGAACTAACGTTTGCCGTTTGGTATGCTTATGTATTTTGCAAAAATGGAAAGTTGATAGGACTAATATTTTTGGGTAAATTAGCGATATTAGCTAACAACACATGACACGAGAGATGTTGTGCTGCAATGGACCATTGAAGTTGGGGGTTTTGCGGTTTTAAATGTTATTTTGGTTCATGTTAGTTTAAGTGTTGTTTATGTAATTGATTTATTGTTTTTGTGGTTCAGTTGGTTTTAGTCAGTTTAGTTAAGTGTCATGTTGCCATTACCATGAGTGAGAAGTGTACTGCATTTGATGTCTTCCACCACTGTCTCTGTTGGTGTGTAAAAATAAAAGCACCTGCTTGCGGCAGAATGCAGAAAAGTCAAAAGGATCTGTGTGCATGCATGCAACTTCAATCATGGACAAACTGGGGAGAGCTGACATTTGCCTTTTGGTATGATTATGTAGTTTGGGTCAAGGGCAAACGCCACCAAAACAGAATGTTGATAGGACTAATATTTTTGGAGAAACTACAGATATTAGCTAACAACACTGAACAATGGACGTTGATAATTACATTCTAGTCTCGCACTCCATTCCAGCAGGGGGCAGCAAATCATCTATATATTAAAAGTGTGCGTGCATGATTTTATTAAATTCAATGTAAGTACATAATATAATTGTAAACATGTTAAAAATACATGGATGACACAAGAAAGTGAAAACACTTATTTCCACTGTGGTCAATTTAAAAATCAAATGACAAAAAATAAGTAATAATGAAATAAAATAATACTGATAATAATGTCTGTATGTAATGAATACTGTCTGTATTTAAAACCAATCTTTAAAACTACTTTTATTCACTGACTTAACAGAGCATGAGACTTCGCTCTGTTTTAGTTGTTTTTAGTTGTTCACTGCTGTTTTTATTGTATGGTTGTTTTTTTATGGCCCCCATATACAGCACTTTGTTTTAGCTGTGGCTGTTTAAGTGCTTTATAAATAAAGTTAATAATAATAATAGTGTGTATATGATAACAAGAACCTAAACAATTTCTAAATACATTAAGACAGTAAATTAACATTAAACAATTCTATAATTAACAAGAAATAAAAAGGGTGAGTTCTAAAAACTGTTGAGGTCTAAGGTTCTAAAAACGCTCTGTACTCACACTCCAATTTACCATAGAAACTTTGCACAATTTATTACCACCCTTGAAAAATATCAGCTACATATTTTATAAACACTACCCAGTCTAGAGCCCATGGATCCCCACGGGCAACACACTAGTGTTTTTTTTTTTTTTTTGTTTATTTCTCAACTTAAGTTTCTCATCACTAATCAAAATATATTGAATGAAACTGTAAATTTCTGATCATTTAGTTTTGATTTGTCCATATTTTACCAAAGGGTTGTTGATTATTACGTCATCGACTGACTGTTAACCATCATCTCCTAATTTACTGTTATTATTTCAGGCCAACTGGACGAACCATTATGGGCTGACTGAGTTCGGCTGTGAAAAAAACTAAAAACCTGAAGGAGACAAAAGGAATAATACAAAGCATGACCAGGAGTATTGGTGTTCATGATGATGTAGTGCTTATGACACATGAATGTACAGTAAACGCAGCAGCACACTGCAATGCTACAAAACATAGAGCATTATTTTTAATCATTTACATTTTGCCAGGATATTCAATATCAACGTCTTTATTCATTTTTAAATTTGCACACAAGGCTGATACATTGATTTACAACAATGGTGTATGTACAGACTTTAGAGCATTACATTGTTGTAACTCCGACTCAGCTTAAAGCTGTCTGACATGATGTAAGACTTCATGTCACTTCTCCAGCTATTACTACCCCCTGCAAACCACTTTTTAAGTCATTTCTTTCGCACAGGACAATTACTATTTATTATTACTATTTACTTGAGTACCTCATTCATTTTCTTTCACCAAAACATCAAATCTAGGCTTGCATCTCAGATGTACTTTCTGGCAAATTGAAGCTGAACTTTCAGGTCTTTTTTTTAATCCTCCTCTATACCATGAAGCTGTAGAATACACAATGCAAAACATGCACTATGTGCAATTTCTCCAATCACAGACAAAGCAGAATATAATTCCTGGGTTGTCTTGGTGGCTTTCCTCACTCTTCTTGCACAGTCACTCATTTTTTTGAGAACTATCTACTCCACACAGATTTACCACAGAGTACCATATTATTTGTATTTTTTTCATAAATGATGTAAAGTCCAAGACATACAGTAGTGTTCAGAATAATAGTAGTGCTATGTGACTAAAAAGATTAATCCAGGTTTTGAGTATATTTCTTATTGTTACATGGGAAACACGGTACCAGTAGATTCAGTAGATTCTCACAAATCCAACAAGACCAAACATTCATGATATGCACACTGTTAAGGCTATGAAATTGGGCTATTAGTAAAAAAAAAAGTAGAAAAGGGGGTGTTCACAATAGTAGCATCTGTTGTTGACACTACAAACTCAAAACTATTATGTTTAAACTGCTTTTTTAGCAATCCTGTGACTCACTAAGCTAGTATTTAGTTGTATAACCACAGTTTTTCATGATTTCTTCACATCTGTGAGGCATTAATTTTGTTGGTTTGGAACCAAGATTTTGCTTGTTTACTAGTGTGCTTGGGGTCATTGTCTTGTTGAAACACCCATTTCAAGGGCATGTCCTCTTCAGCATAAGGCAACATGACCTCTTCAAGTATTTTGACATATCCAAACTGATCCATGATACCTGATATGCGATATATAGGCCCAACACCATAGTAGGAGAAACATGCCCATATCATGATGCTTGCACCACCATGCTTCACTGTCTTCACTGTGAACTGTGGCTTGAATTCAGAGTTTGGGGGTCATCTCACAAACTGTCTGCGGCCCTTGGACCCAAAAAGAACAATTTTACTCTCATCAGTCCACAAAATATTCCTCCATTTCTCTTTAGGCCAGTTGATGTGTTCTTTGGCAAATTGTAACCTCTTCTGCACGTCTTTTATTTAACAGAGGGACTTTGCGGGGGATTCTTGCAAATAAATTAGCCTCACACAGGCATCTTCTAACTGTCACAGCACTTACAGGTAACTCCAGACTGTCTTTGATCATCTTGGAGCTGATCAATGGGTGAGCCTTTGCCATTCTGGTTATTCTTCTATCCATTTTGATGGTTGTTTTATTTTCTTTGCGATCTGTCTGTGTTTGTTACAAACCTCAGAATTAGTGCATTATTCAACATTAAAAGATATATGTTATATTTTAACTTTGTACAAATGACAGAATTGACATTAATGGAGTTATTCTATCAGTATTCACACAAAACCGTAAGTCAGGATGCCTTTATTTTTCAAGACCTCCGCCTGACTGGAGCATTGTGATTGGTAGAGAGCTGGCTTTGTGGCTGCTCTCAGGGTGCTGCAGTGCTGTAGCTTTGGAGCTTCCAGAAGGGGGCATTATGTTCAAACACAGAAGTGCTGACTCGTTGTTTGGGTCTTTTGCTGCTTTTTATGCTTCCAAAAGCGATCGTGGTGTCAAAACTCAAATTCAGCTTGTTAACAGTTGCAAATGTACCAGAGACAATACTAATTTATCGGTTATCTGTAACTTCCGATACATTTTTGGGTGGTTCATCGGTTTATCTTTATCAAAGATAACTAGTTATCTGATTATCTGTTATCGAAGTTAATTTTTTGGTTATCTGTGCCCACCACTGCCTGTAACTTGATAACTAAACATAATAGATGATGTAGACTTCATCTTTTTTTAAACCTCATTAACTCAACCAACATTTTGCTTTGCTTTTATATCAAAATTGGAGGAATTTCAATGTTTGTCACCTGTACAAAATGAAATTGGCCTGTCTTTATTTATGCTGCTTTTACCAAGTAACATTCAGTCACTGTCAATTATATTTTTTGGAATCTTTATGATCTGCCAAATAATGTGGTATACTTTTCAATGCAATTGGAGAATTTTTCGAACTGTGACCTCTACCTGGCTACAGCTACCACCCTGTGCTGGCCATCATATGTATACATCTAATATATAGGGTGGGCCAATAAAATGTTACTTTTTTAATTTGTACAATTAGAGTGTGTACTACAACAACCCACAGACCATTAAGGCCCTGAAGACCAACATCCGTCAGGAAATTCAGAGAATCCCTCTTGAGATGTGTGGCAATGTCATCACAAACTTCAATGTGCGTGTTGCAGCTGTGGAAAACATACACACGATCAGTCTCATATATTAGATCATATACGAGGTCTGTCAAAGTAACGGTCCTTTTTTTTTTTTTCAAAAACTATATGGATTTCATTCATATGTTTTTACATCAGACATGCTTGAACCCTCGTGTGCATGCGTGAGTTTTTCCACGCCTGTCGGTGACGTCATTCGCCTTGAGCACTCCTTGTGGGAGGAGTCGTCCAGCCTCTCGTCGAAATTCCTTTGTCTGAGAAGTTGCTGAGAGACTGGCGCTTTGTTTGATCAAAATTTTTTCTAAACCTGTGAGACACATCGAGTGGACACGGTTCGAAAAATTAAGCTGGTTTTCGGTGAAAATTTTAACGGCTGATGAGAGATTTTGAGGTGATACTGTCGCTTTAAGGAGTTCCCACGGAGCGGAACGTCACGCAGCACTCCCAGGCGCCGTCGTCAGCCTGTTTCAAGCTGAAAACCTCCACATTTCAGGCTCTATTGATCCAGGACATCGTGAAAGAACAGAGAAGTTTCAGAAGAAGTCGGTTTCAGCATTTTATCCGGATATTCCACTGTTAAAGGAGATTTTTTTAGTGAAAGACGTGCGGACGGATTGCAGTGTCGGCTCGCAGCTGCCGCAATGCTCCGCCACAGGATAAACACCTCTGTTGGAAGCCTTAAGGACAAGTTGGAACATGCCCAACTGTTAAACAATTTCTCATATACTCCCTCCACTGAAAGCCATCAAAAGCCGCCTGGATTTTACAAATGATTATCAACACGGAGGTGTTTTTCCTGTGCCGCCGCACCGCGCCAGCTGCGTCCCGACGCGCGGACCCGTCCGCACGTCTTTCATTAAAAAAATCTCCTTTAACAGTGGAATATCCGGATAAAATGCTGAAACCGACTTCTTCTGAAACTTCTCTGTTCTCTCACGACAGCCTGGATCAATACAGCCTGAAATGTGGAGGTTTTCAGCTTGAAACAGGCTGACGACGGCGCCTGGGAGCGCTGCGCGACGTCCCGCTCCGTGGGAAGTCCTTAAAGCGACAGTATCACCTCACGAGGGTTCAAGCATGTCTGACGTAAAAACATGAATGAAATCCATATGGTTTTTGAAAAAAATAAAAAGGACCGTTACTTTATTGACAGACCTCGTATATCATATATCTCATTTATTAGATCGCGACCTGCTCATTGGTGCCCTTATTTTCGCAGTTCATGTGGTACTCAGGTCAGGTAGCAAACATCACACTTTACTTACTACGTAGTAGCGGCTGGCTATGATGCACTTTAATTACAATCCGAACAACCAGCACACACCGTGTGTTGGTTAAAGCGTGCAGTTTTTTTCAAGTAAAATGTACCTGGTGTGAACGACATGCCAGAGCATTGCAGTGATATGACATGCTACCACCTTTTTAATCATGATTCACTTGAGTCTCATGAATGTCACAAATTGCTCTATGAAAATTAATGATGACAACATACACACAATGCAACTTACTACACCTTAACTCAAGTGACATGGCTAAAGTTCTTCTATTACTGGTGCGCAGAACGGATAACTCAGCTAGTCATAAAAAATTTTTCTGTTGACCATGGTACACCGAGGCTGGATTGTAAGTGCTACTGAAAATCTGTTTGACTCATGGAGTAAATGTACTTTTTAATCCAATGCATTTCTCAATGCTATTCTTTATTTTCATGATTTTGCCAGTATAATGCATTTACATATTACCGACAGAAAAAAAAAGTCACAGCAGTTGCAGAATCCCTGCCTTCTGTGGTGGCAGACTGTAGGTGACAATGTGAGGTGTGGTCATTTTTCAATGCCAACAACACAAACAATAATTTATCTAATTGAAAGATGCAACAGAGTTTTAGTCTTCTGCACAGTATCATATTAATATAGGAAATCCTGGCTCTGATAGCAGGTAAAAAAGTTAACACTTTGTGAAGTTATAGATTATTTCCCTCCTGTAATATCACACAAATTATTCAAGTTCACCTGTTCGAAACCAAGTGATTCTCTGCACTGAAATACTCCATCTTTTCCTGTCCGTCTTACTCCTCATTAAACATAAAACAACCACTATGTTCTTTGTTCAGTCCCCCTGCAACTGAAACCATGCTCGAGACTCCAGAGTAAACATAAGTGGACAAAATCAGCTCTCCATCTTCTTGTAGGTACATAAAAATCCATTTTACTTCCAAAATATCAAAACAAAAGATTTACATAACAACCACCCCCCCGTTTGGCGGAAAATACAAAAGTCTGTGTATTCCATTTAGGTTGTTGGATTGTGATTTTCTTTCTCGGGTTTGGATCACATGATGTGGACATCTGACAGCAACAGTCTATTGACTGGTCTACTGGTAATACAGCTCCAGGTTCATCCCATCATGGATTTCATCTGCACAGGTCGTGGTTAAGTACAATCCATGATTTACAAATAATAATAATAATAATAAGTTGATGTCATAATAAAGTAGATTTTTTGTGGCTCAACCTCAGTTATTTTTAAGTGATCACAACACCGGTTGAAAAAAAAATAGTTTCAAGGATACAGTCTTCAAGAGTCACATGGTCCTTGAATATCGTGTACCTGTGAGCACAGAGGGAAAAAAATTGCTGGTGAAGGAAGGACACATGAATGTATATTACAGGGATTAAGGCAAAAAAAAAAAAAAAAATTATTGAATTTTTTTTTTCACGGCCAAATCTCAAGCTGTTCACCATCTACCTTTTTAGAGAAACACTTTTACGACTGTGTCATAGAGCTTTAAGGTAAAAAGGCTTTTACTTTGTTGAATACATTTAAAATCTCAGGCCGGTGTAATAGTATAACTTCCCCCCTGGATAGCTCCCCCCCCCTGCAGAGGAAGATATCCATGTTTTGGTGTAAGATATCGGGGTGGGGGGGAAGATATCCATGGTGGGGGGTGAGATATCCTAGTATATCTTACCCCTGGGGGAGTAAGATATCCAGGGGGGTAGATAAACTGTTACACTGGTAGCCAGGATGTGAAAGGGGGTAATGAAATTGAACCATTGGCAGCAGGGGGTCTTGGGCGGAGGGGGGGGTGCATTGAAGGCCTCCAGAAAATGTTTGTTTTTTTATGTTCAGGAATGCATTCAGGAGGGGTTTTTTTTATGACTATTTTCTCACCTAATCCCCCCCACCGATTGAGTTGTACTGCTTAATGTGTGTTGTATATGTATTTTCTTTTGCACATTTTAAACTTTTCTTTGCATTTTACCAAAATTGATATCACAACCAACATGTTTGTTTTATAAGATTAATCACAAGAGCTGTAATCATTTTTAAGTCTTTGGCTTCCCTCATCTTATCTGACCTGATTTTAAAGCTAGAAGCCTAAACAGACCCAGTAATGCCAGGAGGCACCGAACAATCTACGGGGAATCCCCAGCTCCAATTAGGGTTACGTATTTCCTTGATTAAAAGCCTGCCCTTGAATCGGGACCTGCCTCATTTAATGACCGTGTCAAAACGTCATCTGAAAAAAATAAATGCCTGCCTTAAATAAGCGCTGACCATTATGTGCATTAAAAAGATTACATTTGGTAGAGTCCGCTATGGAGTGGTACCTTAAAATCCTAAATCCTGATTTATGCTTCAGCAACTCCGTGGCCATGCAATGATATCTACGTGCGCATGACCCTTTTAAAAGTTCTCTGTTACGTCTTTATGCAATTTACAACAGCAGCTTTTTCTGGATTAATTTGTCCCTCAAAGAGCTCCAATTCTCGATACAATCATCAACCTCCAAATCAACGATACGTGTCTTTTTCAGACTCAGCGTTGTGAAGTTTGTGGACTTTTCTACCAAATGTATCTGATCCATGATCGAAATGTAATCAGCGGATGCACTGCAAAAACTTTACCATTTCTTCAGCACAAGCTTGTCCCATCGTGTCCCCGTCTGTGCAGCAATCAGTTTCTTCAGGTCCTCAATAGTATCCCCAGAGCTGAATCATGTTAGGTTAAGGACAGGAGATGGGACAGAACAGCAGACTTTCTAAAATACACCATACTTTAAAAAAAATGTGGTTTCTATGGTTTAGATTTGCTAATGTTCCTGTCTAGAAAATGCAATAGTTTAACAAAATTGTCAAATTTCTTAGAATGTAAAAAGATATCTTCAAATCCCCCCCCCCCCCCCAAACAAAAATCAACAAAGAAAGATCATGTCTAGTTTAAAGTCAGGTCTGGGAGCATGCCCTGGCACCATGCTTTTCCACATCAACCACACTTCAGAACTGCCTTGAGTCCTGCATGGCAACCACTCCGTTCTTACCTCTCAGACATAGCCATCCATCTCCCAGAGGCAGGTGAAATATGGACATCCTCTTGACCTTTTCCAGTTGATGGTGTTCTCAACAGTGAGGCATCTATGTATTGGCTCATGCTCAGAGAAATGCGCACCACATGGCTAAATTAACCACGGAACTGGTTCTCCTCATCCAAATCTCACTAGGTAACTATTTGTTTGACCGTTTGTTGTCATCCCAGTGGCTCCCAGGAGATCTACTTCAACAGACAACCACTTGTCACCATAGAGTGTTAGTGTCAAAGTTTCACAACCATAGAGGAAGACAAGAAGCACCATGACCCTAAAAACTTAGACCTTTGGTCTCCTGCAACAGTACTGGCATCATCAAACATGTCTGCTCAGAGGCCTCATGACTTGATTAGCTCTTCCCAGGCACCTCTCAATTTCAAAAGCTGAGGAGCCAGAGACATGCATGTCACTGTAGAGATGATCCTGTTACAAGCTCCACACTTTCAGTGCAGACAAATACACTTCTGTTGGCTAAGTCCAGAAAGCCAATAAATCTAGATCTTACTCATGATCCAGGACAAACACAAACTCAGACACTATGACTCCTCATTAAGCATCTCTTATGCTACAATCAGGACATCCACTGACTTTGCAAATATCACTATCATCCACACTGTCAAAGTTAGTAAATCCTTCCTTTCCAACAAAGGCACCTAAATCACTGGACTCCATAATCACAGTCCGTGCAAGTACTGAACTGTGTAGGAGCCAGAACCCATCCTTGATGACTGCCCATATAACGTGGGAAAAGGTCAAAGACTCTGCACCCACCAAATAAACACAGGTGAATTTTTTGAGACAAAATTCTCCATCAGTGTCCCAGACAGATGTCACAGCCAAAAAAAAAAAAAGCAGAATATGAAATTTGGTGTGACCAAAATCTCTGGCAACATGTCATTTCAAATATCGTTTCAAGATTAACCAAAAAAGCAACTCTGTTCTTATGTCATATCCCATAGACTGCTGCATGGTTTGTGGATGATGGAGTTTAGGACCGGGTGTGAGTTTGTTGTCCTTTTTTTCCATTACTGAAGCCACCAATGCCACTGCTGCTAGTTAAAACATGAATTACTCAATTATGAAAACACTTTGTGCTTATTTTATTGGTGATCAAATAATTGTTTCAGCTCTGCTTTGACTCTCAAATTAGTTATTGATCAATTATCTGTAAAAATCTAGATCAGGTGGCCACTGCTCTAGGAAAAGGTAGCAGGTTGGACGCATGACCAAATGTATTCGATTCGTGCTCATCACAGCAGCTTTAATTCAGGATACTTGCATTTAACACGGACTTTCTTGCCAAGACGGTCGTTGCAAATCACCTCAATCATTTCTGCTGTCAGTTCCCGGTAGCTGATGAAAAACAGAGAAGTGAAGCTTAAAAATCTCATATGCATATAAGATAGAAATATTGCTTATTATTATTATACAAAGAGATTATGGGTAGTATTTAACAGAAGTATTCACCAGAAAAGAAAGGATTTCTGTAGATATTTTAAAAGAAAACCACATAAATAATAGTGTGCCTTTTCTGTACTATCATGTGGACATATAGTACATCCAGAAAGTATTCACAGCACTGCACTTTTTAGTTTTTTACGCAACAGCCTTATTCCAAAATGAATTCACAAATCTGGAAGGGTAGAGAAACATTTTTGCTGTTTAGAAGGTCTCAATGAGCACAGTGGCCTCCATCATTTCAATTTATTTAGTTTATATAGCGCCAAATCATGACAAAGCTGCCTCAAGACACTTCACACAAGTAACGTCTAACCTTAAATCATCCATAAATAGAAGTTCAGATCCACCAGGACTCTTCAAAGAGCTGGTTGCCTGTTTAAACTGAGCGACTGGGGCAGAAGGGCCTTAATCAGGGATGTGACAAAGAACTGCATTCCTCTGTGGAGAGAGGAGAATCTTCCAGAAGGACATCCATCTCTGCAGCAATCCACCAGTCAGGCACATGTGGCTGGAAGCTCAGGAGGATTCTGAACAATCAATATTCCTGTTTTTCAAAACCCAGCAACACCAGACAGAAATTAGATCACCCCAAAGGCCGCACACCATATCCACAAAAGCAATCAGGTGTATGCATTTCAGTGCAGCAAGGAATGCAATGACCTCTATCTACATCGGAGAAACCAAACAGCCGCTCAACAAATGAATGACCCAACACAAGAGGGCCAATACCTCTGGTCAGGATTCAGCTATCTACCAGCATTGGAAGGAAAAAGGACATATCTTTTAAGATAGCATTCATACTTTACATGGGGAAGACAGGTGCTTTGAAAGAGGTATCAAGCAAGCCATCTTTGCTTAAGTGATGAAGCCTTCTTTAAACAGGGGTGGGAGAGCTGAGACACCACCTTTCTCCCACCTATAATTCTATTGTTTCATCCATACAACAGAGACTCAAAGACTGTCCTCCTCTCTCCTCAAATAAACAACAGCAACATCTCACACCTGAATACAAGTGACCTCCAGTGACCAACGACGACTCAATGACTTTGATTATATCACTGTGACATCGACCTCACACAGGAAAAATATTTGATTCTCACTGCTCCAACTATGGGCAGCATGGTGGCTTAGTAGTTAGCACAGTTGCCTCACAGCGAGAAGGTCATGTGATCAATTCCTACCTGTAGCCCTTCTGTGTGGAGTTTGCATGTTCTCCCCAGTTTTGTGTGATCTTCCGGATGCTCTGGCTTCCTCCCGCATCCAAAGACATGGAGGTTAGGTGGATTGGAAACTTTAAATTGCCCGCAGGTGTGTGTGCGGGTGTGAATGTGTTTGTCTGTCTGTATGTGGCCTGTCCAGGGTGTACCCTGCCTCATGCCCTATGGCTGCTGGGATAGGCTCCTGCCCCCCCGCCTTTTTTTACGGATAAGCAGTTGAAGATCAATGAGTGCTCCAACTACCACTGATTGTTTTCTGGAGGAAAAGTGAGGTCAAAGAACTCAACAAGTCCAGATGACTCAGCCTACTTGGATATATAAGCAAAATGTCATGCTGGTCGTTAAGAAACTGAATATGAGTCTGACGTAATTTTTTTTTTAATGCATGAGAACAGTCAGCCAGACATTTTTGCATCCACAATTCATTACAGTATTCCATGGAACAAACAACACAAGTTTTACACCAGATGCTCTTCCTGATGCAACTCCACATTACATGGAGAAATGTAGCAGGGGTAGGGTTTGAACTGGTGTCACATGCACCATTTCGGAGCTCAGCAGCTCACCTGAGACTGACTCTCTTCACCCAAAGTGATCAAATGGATTAATGGGATTATTAACTGTCAGATGACAAGGTAAAACCTCTTGAATCATTATAAAGTCAGTTTTAAGCAGAAATGAGGCTGTTTATAAAAAAACGAGGTGATAATCAATGACACTTTGAAATGACAGCGGCGCAGTGACTGCGACAGCTAGCAGCTTGTGCTGCTGCGCCACTTTGATCACTTCTTCCGTCTTTAATGATGAAATAATGCTGAATTCATGTGGAAATCGTTGTAAAAAAGCTTCAGATATCTGTCACTCAGACAGATGATGGCTGGAGTGCAGTTTTAAGCAGAAACGAGGTGATAATTGGTGAACCGTGGCTGACGCATGCACAGTGAAGGCAGGGCTGACAGACTTTTAGGGGGGACTGTTCTGTCTGCGACACCGGGAACCTTCCGCAACGAAACCAAGCGCATTAACCACTTGGCCACCACCCTTGATGCTCAATATATCATTGGTGCTATTTATTTTTTGTAAAAACAGATGTACATAATACACACTTATCTGCATTTATTTATTATAACTGATTAAGTGCGCTTGTTTCCAGTGCAGAAGGATCCTGGATCAAAACCCACCCCTGCCCATTCTCTGTGTAACGTGGAGTTAGATGAAGAAGGGCATCCAGTGTAAAACTTGTGCCAGATCAACAGAGATCCACCTTGGACCCCAAGTGAAAACAAGGGAGAAGCTGAAGGGACTTATTCCCTTTTTTTAATAGGGGTCGCCAGACACAGACCTGCAAGTTGATTTTGGCACAACTTTTACACCAGATGCCCTTCCTGACGCTTGGGCAAAGGTGGTCTCGAACCAACAACCTGCCTCAAAGCACTTTAGGGGCATTTCTAGAAGTTTGTTATAATTATTTCTTCGTCACTTTTTGAGTATTTTATTTTTAGGTTATTTACCTCTATTTTTGCCGTTTTATGCACCAGAATAGAAATAAATGTCTACGCTTTACTGTGTTATCCGAGTTTTTAATGTGCGCTACATCTTTTTATATTTTGTACATTAGTTTCAATCGTTAGCCAGCAGTAGCTACTAAAAATTTCCCATCGAAAACACTCGCCTCCATCTTTGTTTTGCAAATATACAAAGCTAAATAACGTAGAGCTAAAAAAAAAAAAAAAAAAAAAAAATACACAACAAAAAATAACGCATTAAATGTAACTTTCATACCTGAAGAGAATTTCACAGGAGAGCGTAAGATTTTTTTTTTTTTTTTTTTTTTTTTACTTCTTTCAACTGTTCGTTTCGAGAGCACACAGTCCTGCTTACCGTAAAATTTTTCTGACTAGATTCTGGACCAATCAAACCCATTGAAATGTGATTGACAGCAATCGTCTGCCTATGAGAGGAGACAAAATCCGTCGGAGGAAAACAATCCCCTATCGTAAACAGGTTGGAAAGGGTCGTAAACTGTCTTGCTGCAGCTGTGGATGTCACACCGTAGCTACTTAATTCGAATCAAATTTAAAAATTGCTGCAGAAAAGCGAAATGGCAGACGAGGAGAAGTTACCGCCGGGATGGGAGAAGCGAATGAGCCGCAGTTCAGGTATATGAAGTGGGAGGACGAAAACAAAAAGATGCACTAACTGTACTAGAAAGGTAATTTAGCTTGTTAGCTAGCAGGCCCAGCAGCATCGTGGTTTAGTGTTGAAGGTCGATGTGAGGCTGATGAATGCTTATAGTGGACGTAGTGTGTTTAATAACACGCTGTTATAGGCGTGTTTGGTTATTTGGTGTGTTATTTTATGCATTATTTTCTCCCAGAGTGCTAGAGGGCTCTGTGTGACGTCATTCTGCTCCAGTGCGCGCACACAGAAATCAACGCCCTTTTTTGCTTCTCCCTATGTTGATGGAACATACTGAAAACAGTGCATATAGAGCGAGAAAATGATACAACTCATACAGCACTCATAACTGCGCTGCTCTACAAAGTGCAGTCTGGATCCAGAGCAAATTGCATACGTGAACACTCAGAACACACACAAATTATCATTGAATCTGCTCACAAGTAATGATCAGTGGTAGCTAAAAGGGGTAAATAGACAGATTGCAAGCTGCACATGAATGTATTAGAAGATTTCAGAATATGTTCCTGACTGACCATCTCCAATTTTATTTTATTTTTCATACTTTCACATAATAATATTGTTGCCAGTAAGCACCATACAACATTTCAACCTTATATTGTCATTGGTTTTTAAGATACTGGTGCTTTAACAATGGGGTATGGCACTGATTTTACTGTAAATAAAAAAAAAAAACAACAGACAAAGCACATCAAGTCTTTCAAAATTTGGTATTTCTCATGTTATAGTACTATTTTGGTGACAAAATATTTTTGTATAAGAAATAAAATGTTCTGATTTGTGAGGCATTAAAAATAGAAAAAAGTAAGTTTATGCCTATATTTCAGATGCATATTGTTCATGTATGACAAGGACTACCATAAAAAGAATTATACCACTGGAAAGAGCATGTCATCATTAATATATTCAGAAAATATGAATTTGGTATCTTAAACCAAATTACATTTATAAGGTTTATTCACAAACAGAAATCTAAAATACAGAGCCACTGTACTTAAAATACAATCACAAAATTGTATCAGAGAACCAATATTTGTATTTTATGTCGAAATATTTCTAATATATAACACAACATCGGATGAGGAACAAGATGTACAGTTGACATTGTTGTATCTTCATGATCCCTCTAAGACAGAGGTCTTCAACTCATTCCATAAAGGGCTGAGAGGGTGCGGGTTTTCTTTACATCTGCTCAAAGTGATGTTAAGAGCCCCATCACACTTAGCAAGAATCAAACCGACCCAGGCGGAATGTCAAAAAAAGCCATACTTCATGCCACATCTGGGAGGGAATAAAGAATTGTGGCAGACAGCCGTCTGACTGCTCAGACTGCGCTGCAAACCCTCCCGAATGATTCGGGAGCATTAAGCCCCCGAACGCGGTACAAATGTTGATGGAACACATTAGGATTACCCAGACAGCTGATGGGATGCAGTGAGAATATGATGAATGCACTTACATTGCCGTACGAGTGAGGTCCCATTGCAGGTGGAGGAAATATAATTCAGCAGCGCTCGTGGTGCATTTAGGCACAGTTGGGACATTTGGCCAGCATCCAAAATGGTGGACCATTTTGAACCGCTCCTCAAACTTGATCAGAATGCTTCGAATGTCATTTTTATGCCATACGATTATTTAGATTGTTGTCAAATTGCGGTCAGACTGCACTCCAACCACTGTTCAATATTTTCCCACCTCAGCTGCACCCCAACTGTTTTTGCGAAACAGGGTGCAGTCCGGAATGTGGGCCGAACTTTCATTCAGACAGTGTGACGGGGGTATAATCAGTGAAATCACCTGGTGGAGTGGGTGGTTGCACAGCAAACCTGCACCCTCTCAGCCCTTTTTGGAATGAGTTGAAGACCTCTGTCCTAAATAAATGATAAATGGACTGCATTTATATAGCACTTTTCCATCTGCATCAGATGCTCAAAGCGCTTTACAATAATGCCTCACATTCACCCCGGTGTCAGGGTGCTGCCATACAAGGTGCTCACTACACACCGGGAGCAAGTAGGGGATTAAGGACCTTGTCGAAGAGCCCTTAGTGATTTTCCAATCAGGCTGGGATTTGAACAGAGGATCCTCTGGTCTTAAGCGCAATGTTTAACCACTCGACCATCACCTCCCCTAAGATGTACGTAGACTAAGACTTGCACTTAGCCCAGGAGAGAGAATGTTTGTTGTTTATTTCTTGAGTCCCCCTCATACAAATCCTGAAAACTATTGATGCTCCACTTGCATCAGATGGCAGGCAATAACGCTTCTATCTGTTGTTGAAATGCAGATCAATACATTGTTTGAACTCTTCAAGTAGACCATATTTGTTTGAGGTTTTGCTTCTACTGACACTGTGGTTTAAACTGCAGAACTGATTATGGTAAAACTCTCAGAATCTAGGTAAGCTGAATAAAATTACATAAAATATCTGCTACATTATGTGTCACACAGCAGCAGTCATACTGACATCTACTGGTATTATATATTGTAGCACTGCTAATGGTAAAATTCACTTTTGGCTTCTCCAGCAAGTAATATACTCATTATTGACTAGATATACGAGATATATATATCGTATAAAACAACTCCAGATCAAGTAACATTTATTTTCATTAATTGCTGTACATTTTTCTTTGTTTTCACTGTATAATTTGTCTTGGTTATGTGTTGGGATATTTAATCTTACAGTGAAATATGACTATATATCAAATTACTATTTCAAGTTAGGAATTTCTCATTTCAGAGTTTTAATTTAAAATAAGTGGATCCTCCCCCTGCGTTGCTTTTCTCCCTCTCTTCCAGAGGATTCACTTATTTTTAAATTTTCTAGTGCAGTGAATTCAACTATATATGAGAGAGAGATATACACACACACACATATATATATATATATATATATATATATATATATATATATATATATATATATATATATATACGAGGGCTGTCAATAAAGTATAGGTCCTTTTTATTTTTTTCAAAAACTATATGGATTTCATTCATATGTTTTTACGTCAGACATGCTTGAACCCTCGTGCACATGCGTGAGTTTTTCCACGCCTGTCGGTGACGTCATCCGCCTGTGAGCACTCCTTGTGGGAGGAGTCGTCCAGCCCCTCGTCGGAATTCCTTTGTCTGAGAAGTTGCTGAGAGACTGGCGTTTTGATCAAAATTTTTTCTAAACCTGTGAGACACATCGAAGTGGACACGGTTCGAAAAATTAAGCTGGTTTTCAGTGAAAATTTTAACGGCTGATGAGAGATTTTGAGGTGATACTGTCGCTTTAAGGACTTCCCACGGTGCGAGACGTCGCGCAGCGCTCTCAGGCGCCATCGTCAGCCTGTTTCAAGCTGAAAACCTCCACATTTCAGGCTCTATTGATCCAGGACGTCGTGAGAGAACAGAGAAGTTTCAGAAGAAGTCGGTTTCAGCATTTTATCCGAGTATTCCACTGTTAAAGGAGATTTTTTTAATGAAAGACGTGCGGACGCGTCCGCGCGTCGGGACGCAGCCGGCGCAGTGCGGCGGCACAGGAAAAACACCTCCGTGTTGATAACCATTTGTAAAATCCAGGCGGCTTTTGATGGCTTTCAGTGGAGTGAGTATATGAGAAATTGTTTAACAGCTGGACATGTTCCAACTTGTCCTTAAGGCTTCCAACAGAGGTGTTTTTCCTGTGGCGGAGCGTCGCGGCGGCTGTGAGCCGACGCTGCAATCCGTCCGCACGTCTTTCATTAAAAAAATCTCCTTTAACAGTGGAATATCCGGATAAAATGCTGAAACTGACTTCTTCTGAAACTTCTCTGTTCTCTCACGACATCCTGGATCAATAGAGCCTGAAATGTGGAGGTTTTCAGCTTGAAACAGGCCGACGACGGCGCCTGAGAGTGCTGCACAATGTCTCGCACCGTGGGAAGTCCTTAAAGCGACAGTATCACCTCAAAATCTCTCATCAGCCGTTAAAATTTTCACTGAAAACCAGCTTAATTTTTCGAACCGTGTCCACTTCGATGTGTCTCACAGGTTTAGAAAAAATTTTGATCAAACAAAGCGCCAGTCTCTCAGCAACTTCTCAGACAAAGGAATTCCGACGAGGGGCTGGATAACTCCTCCCACAAGGAGTGCTCACAGGCGAATGACGTCACCGACAGGCATGGAAAAACTCACGCATGCGCACGAGGGTTCAAGCATGTCTGACGTAAAAACATATGAATGAAATCCATATAGTTTTTGGAAAAAAATAAAAAGGACCTATGCTTTATTGACAGACCTCGTATAATTGGTTCAATTAATTTTTGAAGTCCTGGCATTGTAAATTCCTGGAGCGACTGAGTGAGGGATCTCCTCTCAAATATAATGCCAGTCATCACAATGTGGATTAATTCATTTATTTTATTATTATATTTTTTATTTATTTATGTGTACTTAATGCAGCCCGAGACAGAGTCAAGTGGAATTGCTTTCAGTTAATGAGACCAAAATCTGACTCAAGTACTCCAAAGTGTCTAGAAAGGAAAGGGTGACTGCCTGGATTGCAATAATTGCAGGCACATTAGACTGTATTCTGTGCCGAAAAATGTGCTTGCAAGGATTATTCTTACCAGGATTCACGTCCAGCTATTTGCCACTTGGTGACTGGAAAAGTACAGTTTCACAACCAAGAAGTCGACCATGGGCCACATCCCATCTCTGCAAGTATCAGCTGGGCTTTTTAGCATCCTGTCTTGATTCTCATAAAACGTTAGATGTGGTTGTCTGGGCTTCATTCTGGGGCATCCTGAGAATGAGCCACCATTTGGGGGTGCCCTTGTCCAAGACCTAATTTGAACCTGTTCATTTCAATCACAACTGGAAGTTGTGCAATGTGTAGCTTGATAGAATGTACTTCCCAGAAGGAAGGTTTGGATGAAAATAACAGAACTTAATAAAGAGTTGGACTTGCCTGCAGTGCTTTGTGTACATAATCCAGTCATTGTTTGCTTTCAATACATTTTAATTAATTCCTTTCCATTTGCTCTTCTAGACAGGGTGTACTACTACAACCACACCACCAATTCAAGCCAGTGGGAACGACCGGTGGGAGATGGCCGCGGAGAGCCAGACAAGGTTATGCCATTTTCAGGCATGCGGAGGGGACATTAAAATGTTTTGTGGAATTCTACTCATAAAATGCTAAGTGCTCAAGAGACGTTATCATTGACTTAACGAGTTCATGTTTTCGTGGATGATTCCAGAGTCACCCCACTGTTGGAGACTAGTACAGTCGTTCACATTAAAAGACATTGTAGAACCTTCAGCACCACTTAATAAAATATTTAAGTCAATGTATGTGTATATTTGACCCTTCTATATAATTTTGACTATGTGGATTAGCAAAGATTCAAAATAAGTTCAAACATCTGTGCCAAATTCTTGTTTTTTTAGTCATTAATGATGTATGCTGTTCAGTCATTCCCCCCTACAGTTAAAAGCAATTATTTAAAAGCCCAAAGTTACCATGACATTCATCCCCTTGAGTGTATGTAAACATCTGACCACAACTGTACATGTTTAATTTTATATCTCTAGATAATACCCCTTGTTTGTGGTCAATCTTCCTCTAGTAATCTACATCCATTGTGCAGTGGCAGCAAATTTTATGTAAGGCTGTGTTTACACATAACAAGTCACGAGTACCACAAATGTATTGAATTGTAAGGTTTAATATAAAGTTTGATTACACAATTATGTCCTTTTTTTCTCTCTGATTGACCATTTTTAAGGTAAAGCTGTACTTCTAGTTTTTGCCATCAGATGGCCTTTGGTTTATTTTTCCTAAATTTGTGAATTTCGACTCAAGCCTATCAGTGGTAAATATCATTGGAACTCCTCGAAAAAGCATAGACCTGTAGAACCCCCCACTCTGCATGTTGTCACCAAATTTCAAGTCAGTCAGATGAAAAATACTCCACATTAAAGTATGTGGGCCGATACGTCATTCTGACTCCATTTGGTGTCATTCTGGTTATGTTTGATGGAGGTATAATAAAAGCCAAGATGATGGTTTGCATAAGTAATCAGCCTCTTTGGTATTATATCTGTAAATAACCATTTTTATTGTCAGTTTCCTTCAGACAAGCCAGGGGATGGATACATGAACATTTCCAAGTGACTGAATATGTCTTGGAGTTTGTGTTTCTTCATAATAATTGTGAATAAACAGTATGGCACTCTATGGTAAATCTGTGTGGAATAGACAGTTCTCAAAAACAGTGGCTCTGCAAGAAAGAGAAGAGTGAGGAAAGACACCCAGACAATGCATTTTGTATCACCAGGTATACAGCTTCACGATGAAGTGGTTTAGATGAGGGTCTTCTTAAAAAGAAGACCTGAAAGTTCAGCTACAATTTGCCAGAAAGTACATCTGAGATGTAAGGTTAGATTTGATGTTTTGGTGAAAGAAAATCCTTCTCTGTACCACTTCATCATGTGTACCTTGGGGGCTCAGTACTTTTAGAGGGCACTGTATGTATCTGAGAAGGGAGGTTGGGGGAGTGAGGGGGTGGTGTTTTAATTTTGTATTCAAAAAGTTTGTCTGTTTTTCAGGTGCGCTGTTCTCATCTGCTGGTGAAACACATTCAGTCTCGTCGTCCATCTTCTTGGCGGGAACAAAACATAACACGCACTAAAGACGAGGCCCTGGAACTCATTCAGAGTGAGCAAACACGAGGTAAAGGCTGGAATTTAAAAGTGCTGATTAGTGTCTCTCACATTTTCCTCTCTTTTCTGTGTGTTCAGAGTATATTGATCAGATCAAGTGTGGGCAAGAGAAGTTTGAGTCGCTGGCGTCTCAATTTAGCGACTGCAGCTCAGCTAGAAATGGCGGCGATCTCGGACAGTTTGGCAGAGGTACACGCACTTGTAATTATCACACACTACAGACTGCACTGTGAGTTTCAGGTACCCCTGACTTTTTATTACAAAAAAAAATAGAAATAAAAAGTGTTTGGTCGCTCTCCAGACATATTCCAAGCCTTTGCCAGTCTACCATATTTAATATGAAAAGTTTGTGTATGTATGTACAGATGAGGACAAAATTATTGTTTTTGTTTTTTTTTATCATTTTCCCAAGTGCTTTTTAGTAGCAATGAATTTTCAACACTGCCTTTCTAAACATCCTCGTATTTTGAATGCTTACGTTATTATATCAGTCTCATTATTACAACCTTATTCCAAAATGGAGTAATTTTTTTTTCTCCCTCTCAAAATTCCACTCATAACATCCCATAATGACAACATGAAAACCTTTATTTATTTATTTATTTATTTTTTTGCAAATTTATTACAAACACCTCTCAAGCTCCATCAGGTTGGATGGGGAGCTGTTTTAAGATCTCTCCAGAGATGTTCAATCACATTCAGGTCTGGGCTCTGGCTGGTCCACTCAAGGACATTCATAGAGTTGTCTTGAAGCCACTCCTTTGATATCTTGGCTATATGTTTAGGGTCATTCTCCTGCTGAAAGATGAACCATCGCCACAGTCTAAGGTCAAGAGCACTCTGGAGCAGGTTTTCATCCAGGATGTCTCTGTACATTGCTGCATTCATCTTTCCCTCAATCCTGACTAGACTGTCAGTTCCTGCCACTGAAAAACATCCTCACAGCATGATGCTGCCACCATCATGCTTCACTGTAGACATGGTGCCTGGTTTCCTCCAAACATGACACCTGGCATTCACACCAAAGAGTTCAATCTTTGTCTAATCAAACCAGAGAATTTTGTTTCTCATGGTCTCAGAGTCCTTCAGGTGCTTTTTCTCAAACTCCAGGTGAGCTGCCATGTGCCTTTTACTAAGGAGTGGCTTCCATCTGGCCACTCTACCATACAGGCCTGATTTCTACAGAGATGGTTGTCCTTCTAGACCAGTGGTGTCCAAAGTATTCCAGAAAGGGCCAGGAGGGGGCAGGTTTTCTTTGCAAAGAGTGGCTGCAAAGAAAACCTGGCCCTTTCTGGAATACATTGGACACCACTGGTCTAGATGGTTCTCCTCTCTCCACAGAGGAATGCTGGAGCTCTGACAGCGTGACCATCCCTAACTAAGGCCCTTCTTCGGCCAGCTCTAGGAAGAGTCCTGGTGCATCTGAAATTCTTCCATTTACAGATGATGGAGGCCACTGTGCTCATTGGGACCTTCAAAGCAGCAGAAATGTTTCTGTTCCCTTCCCCAGAGTTCTGCCTCAAGACAATCCTGTCTCAGAGGTCTACAGACAATTCCTTTGACTTCATGCTTGGTTTGTGCTCTGACATGCACTGTCAACTGTGGGACCTTATATGGAGACAGGTGTGTGTCTTTCCATTTCATGTCCAATCAACTGAATTTACCCCAGGTGGACTTCAGTTAAGCTGATCAATGGAAACAGGATGCACCTGAGCTCAATTTTGAGCTTCATGACAAAGGTTGTGAATACTTAAGTACACGTGATTTTTTTTTTTTTTTTTTTTTTTTTTTTTTTTTTTCCCCCCCCAATAAATTTGAAAGAAAAAAAAAAAAGCAAAACTATTTTTCACTTTGTCATTATGGGGTATTACATGTAGAATTTTTTTTTTTTTTTTTTTTTTTTTTTTTTTTTTTTTTTTGCAATAAGGCTGTGACATAAAATGTGGAAAAAGTGAAGAGCTGTGAATACTTTCTGGATGGACCATGTGTGCGTATGTATATATACAGTGAGGCAAATACACTCAACAAAAATATAAACGCAACACTTTTGGTTTTGCTCCCATTTTGTATGAGATGAACTCAAAGATCTAAAACTTTTTCCACATACACAATATCACCATTTCCCTCAAATATTGTTCACAAACCAGTCTAAATCTGTGATAGTGAGCACTTCTCCTTTGCTGAGATAATCCATCCCACCTCACAGGTGTGCCATATCAAGATGCTGATTAGACACCATGATTAGTGCACAGGTGTGCCTTAGACTGTCCACAATAAAAGGCCACTCTGAAAGGTGCAGTTTTGTTTTATAGGGGGGGGGGATACCAGTCAGTATCTGGTGTGACCACCATTTGCCTCATGCAGTGCAACACATCTCCTTCGCATAGAGTTGATCAGGTTGTCAATTGTGGCCTGTGGAATGTTGGTCCACTCCTCTTCAATGGCTGTGCAAAGTTGCTGGATATTGGCAGGAACTGGTACACGCTGTCGTATACGCCGGTCCAGAGCATCCCAAATATCCTCAGTGGGTGACATGTCCGGTGAGTATGCCGGCCATGCAAGAACTGGGACATTTTCAGCTTCCAAGAATTGTGTACAGATCCTTGCAACATGGGGCTGTGCATTATCCTGCTGCAACATGAGGTGATGTTCTTGGATGTATGGCACAACAATGGGCCTCAGGATCTCGTCACGGTATCTCTGTGCATTCAAAATGCCATCAATAAAATGCACCTGTGTTCTTCATAACAGACGCCTGCCCATACCATAACCCCACCGCCACCATGGGCCACTCGATCCACAACATTGACATCAGAAAACCGCTCACCCACACGACGCCACACACGCTGTCTGCCATCTGCCCTGGACAGTGTGAACCGGGATTCATCCGTGAAGAGAACAACTCTCCAACGTGCCAAACGCCGGCGAATGTGAGCATTTGCCCACTCAAGTCGGTTATGACGACGAACTGGAGTCAGGTCGAGACCCCAATGAGGACGACGAGCATGCAGATGAGCTTCCCTGAGATGGTTTCTGACAGTTTGTGCAGAAATTCTTTGGTTATGCAAACCCATTGTTTCAGCAGCTGTCCGAGTGGCTGGTCTCAGACGATCTTGGAGGTGAACATGCTGGATGTGGAGGTCCTGGGCTGGTGTGGTTACACGTGATCTGCGGTTGTGAGGCTGGTTGGATGTACTGCCAAATTCTCTGAAACGCCTTTGGAGACGGCTTATGGTAGAGAAATGAACATTCAATACACGAGCAACAGCTCTGGTTGACGTTCCTGCTGTCAGCATGCCAATTGCACGCTCCCTCAAATCTTGCAACATCTGTGGCATTGTGCTGTGTAATAAAACTGCACCTTTCAGAGTGGCCTTTTATTGTGGGCAGTCTAAGGCACACCTGTGCACTAATCATGGTGTCTAATCAGCATCTTGATATGGCACACCTGTGAGGTGGGATGGATTATCTCAGCAAAAGAGAAGTGCTCACTATCACAGATTTAGACTGGTTTGTGAACAATATTTGAGGGAAATGGTGATATTGTGTATGTGGCAAAAGTTTTAGATCTTTGAGTTCATCTCATACAAAATGGGAGCAAAACCAAAAGTGTTGCATTTATATTTTTGTTGAGTGTAACTATTTGATCCACTGTTGATTGATTTAGCAAGTTTTCTACAAAGAATGGAGAGGTCTGTAATTTATCGTAGGTACACTTCAACTGTGCGAGACAGAATCTTAAAAAAATGAGATATTTACATTGTATGATGTTTAAATAATTCATTTCCATTTTATTGCATGAAGTAATTATTTTATCACCTACCAACCAGCAAGAATTCTGGTTCTCGCAGACCTGTTAGTTTTTCTTTAAGAAGCCGTCCTATTCTGCACTCTTTACCTGTATTAATTGCACCTGTCTGAACTCGTTACCTGTCCACACATTCAATCAGTCACACTCCAGCCTGTCCACCATGGACAAGACCCAAAGAGCTGTCTAAGGACACCAGGGACAAAACTGTAGACCTGCACAAGGCTGGGATGGACTACAGGACAACAGGCAAGCAGCTTGGTAGAAGACAACAGCTGTTCTAATTATTAGAAAATGGAAGAAGCACAAGATGACTGTCAGTCTCCCTCAGTCTGGGATTCCATGCAAGATCTCACTTTGTGGGGTAAGGATAATTCTACGAAAGCCCAGAACTACACAGGAGGACCTGGTCGATGACCTGATGAGAGCTGGGATCACAGTCACAAAGATTACATTAGTAACACATGATGCTGTCATGGTTTAAAATCCTGCAGGGCAGCAAGGTCCCCCTGCTCAAGCCAGCACATGTCCAGGACCGTTTGAAGTTCACCAGTGACCATCTGGATGATCCAGAGGAGGCATAGGAGAAGGTCATGTGGTCAGATGAGACCAGTTGGTTGATTGGTGTCAACTCCACTCACTGTGTTTGGAGGATGAGAACAACCCCAAGAACACCGTCCCAATTGGGGTACGTGATGGTCCCGTGGTTAAGGTGTTGGGCTTGAGACCAGAGGATCCTCGGTTCAAATCCCAGCCTGACTGGAAAATCACTAAGGGCCCTTGGGCAAGGTCTGTAATCCACTACTGCTCCCGGTGTGTAGTGTGCGCCTTGTATGGCAGCACCCTGACATTGGAGTGAATGTGAGGCATTATTGTAAAGCGCTTTGAGTGTCTGATGCAGATGGAAAAGTGCTATATAAATGCAGTCCATTTAGCATTAAACTGTGAAGTACGGGGGTGGAAACCTCCTTTTTGGGGGTGCTCTTCTGCACCGTATTGAAGGGAGGATGGATGGGGTCATGTATTGCAAGATTTTGTCAAACAACCTCCTTCCCTCAGTAAGAGCATTGAATGTGGGATCTGGAGAAGATCTGTATGGAGGAGTGGACCAAAATCCCTGCTGCAGTGTGCAAAGTTGGTCAAGAAGAATACAGGAAACATCTGACCTCTGTAATTGTAAACAAAGGTTTCTGTACCCAATATTAAGGTCTGTTTCTATATTGTATCAAATACTTGTTTCACGCAATAAAATGCAAATTATTTAAAAATCATAAAATGTGATTGTTTTTTTTTTTGTTTGTTTTTTTATTCTCTCTCTCATAGTTGAATTGTACCTACCATAAAAATTACAGACCTCTACATTCTTTGTAGTTGGGAAAACTTGCAAAATCACCAGTGCATCAAATACTTACTTGCCTCACTGTATGTACCAAGCTGTGTACTGTGAAAAACCGTGAGGGTCAGTAGCAACTGACTGAATAAACTTTGTTGTGGTCAAACGACTTTATGTGCAGAATGTTTAGGATGAGGATATTGTTTATGTTCAGGTACCTGAGCAGACGTTTCACATGAGCTCTTTTGTTGTTTGAGAGCTCGCAGACACCCAACAGGGTGTGCTGACATTTTATTCGTACTGTATCCTAAACACAGGAATCAAGATTGATACCAAACTCAATTGTGTGACTGTGGTAAAATGATTAAAGTGTTGACGATTGTTTTACCTGAAAGTGTAATTGTTGTGGACTTGTTGGTGACTGTTTCAGGTCAAATGCAGAAACCTTTTGAAGACGCATCTTTTGCTCTCAAAGTGGGAGAAATGAGCGGTCCCATTTTTACTGACTCTGGAGTGCACGTCATTCTGCGCACAGGTTGAACGGGCAAGAATAAACCATCTGAAGCAGTCCTTCATTTTAACACCATCATCTAATCAAAGCCGATGGACTCAGTTATTGTTTTGTATTTGCAGCCAGATGTGCGTGAATAAAAGTGCACTCGATATCAAAGAGCGATGCAGGATATTCTTATAAGACCTGAACATGACAAGGCCACTATATAAATACGAGCGATTGTGAGTGTGTCGAGATGAGACTATTTCAGTTGAGCTCGGTACCAAAATGTTTGTTTGGAGCTTGTTTGTGCATGTGTAGTCACAAGGACCTTTTACAGTGTGTGTGTTCCCCTCCACCATATTCCTCATCTATTTTGGGGTTGGAAAGTGAACTTTTTGATTTAAACATTCTTGTACTTGCTTAAGTTGGAATTTCAGAAATGAAAGTATTGTGTTTGAAAGTCCCCACCCTCCACAAATACTGTACGGTGTTTATTTCCATGTTTTTGGTGGGCAGTTCTGCAGCTTTTAGAAGCATCGGTGTTGAATAAACTGTTGAACTCTAACTGGAGCTCTTCATCAATAAAATACCCCCCTTTTTAAAAAAAAAAAAGTCTTTTTTTTTTCTTTCTTGCTTTTTTATGAGTTGCACATAATATGTCAGACATCTTGAATACTGCAGCAAAATCATTTTAACTAATATAACCTGTGGGCAAGAAGATAAGAGCTACAGCAGTTTGACAATTGACCCCAATGATGTTGACTTTATCAAATGATGTTTCTCTGACTTTGCCAAGGCAATTGTGCAGTCTTTTTAAGTGTGTGTCACATTTAGTCCCAATTGGGGTTGAAAGACAAATTCCCTGACCTTTGCCAAAATGAATTCTTTCAGGGCAGTTTTGAGTTCAACCTTCATTGACGCACTAAGTTTGGTAGAAATCAGAGAAAGGACCCGGGAGGAGTCGATCAATAAGCAGACATGACCCCAGTGAGTGACATCTGACACATTTGATGTCATGGGCAATTCCAGACCCCAGCTAAATACTGTATGTGAGCCAAGTCTCAGGGATTCAGTAAACAGCGTGAAGGTGATGGAGGGCATCTCGAAATACAACTTACTGCACTGGGAAACCTTCAGAAATCAATCTGGCCTTATTAACATGCTGCTTGGGTTGAATAGAGGATTTAAATAATGAAATTAAGGTCCAAACCAAATCTTTCTGACACTGAAAACAAAAACGACCGTTCTACTCGGTCAGACATTTTTGGCATCCACAGATCGAATCGCTGCAGGGTTGTGAGTTTTAAGATCCTTTATGACTTCTAGAGCAGACCGCATATGATCTGCACCTAATTTTGATTTGTTCAATCTCACCTGGTCCAGATTTATGAGATTAGGAAGCAGGATGTAAATCTGTGGGCTGAATCCTTAAGTTTTATAATCTACGTTAAGAAGGCTGACGGTCTCCATTGAAATACGACCAGGAACCTTTGAGCAAAAGTCAAAAAGACTGGCTTGAGAGATATAACAGATAGAAAAAAAAATTCTGAGGAGCTGTCAAGTATGTGTGTGTGTCTTAAAACAGCTGATGAGCTACAGTAGTGTTCAGAATAATAGTAGTGTTATGTGACTAAAAAGCTTAATCCAGGTTTTGAGTATATTTCTTATTGTTACATGGGAAACAAGGTACCAGTAGATTCTCACAAATCCAACAAGACCAAGCATTCATGATATGCACACTCTTAAGGCTATGAAATTGGGCTATTAGTAAAAAAAAAAAAAAAGTAGAAAAGGGGGTGTTCACAATAGTAGTGTGGCATTCAGTCAGAGTTCGTCAATTTTGTGGAACAAACAGGTGTGAATCAGGTGTCCCCTATTTAAAGAAGAAGCCAGCACCTGTTGAACATGCTTTTCTCTTTGAAAGCCTGAGGAAAATGGGACGTTCAAGACATTGTTCAGAAGAACAGCGTAGTTTGATTAAAACCTTGATTGACAGGGGAAAACATATACGCAGGTGCAAAAAATTATAGGCTGTTCATCTACAATGATCTCCAATGCTTTAATATGGACCAAAAAAAAAAAACGCGTGGAAGAAAATAACCATCAAAATGGATAGAAGAATAACCAGAATGGCAAAGGCTCACCCATTGATCAGCTCCAGGATCATCAAAGACAGTCTGGAGTTACCTGTAAGTGCTGTGACAGTCAGAAGATGCCTGTGTGAAGCTAATTTATTTGCAAGAATCCCCCGCAAAGTCCCTCTGTTAAAAGACGTGCAGAAGAGGTTACAATTTGCCTTCAGCTTGGCGCTCAACACTATCATCCCCGAATAAAAGCTCTTCTGATACTTTAATTACTAAATCTACTGGTACCTTGTTTCCCATGTAACAATAAGAAATATATTCAAAACCTGGATTAATCTTTTAGTCACAGAGCACCATCGGGCCAGGTTATGATAGTTCCAGATGTGATAGGAGCACTTTTCCTGAGGAGGATGTATGCTGGCCTCACAAGCAGGGACAGGTGATCTAACTGGCCATGGTGGGGTAGAGGCTTCACCCTGAAGCCCATCTTGATGTTCGAGTACACCTTGTCCAGTATATTGTCTCCCCTAGTTGCACACCTAACATGCTGATAGAATTTGGGGAGCACAGTCTTTCAATCCTGCTATAATGTGGACAGCCTCAGGATACATGCTCTGCTGGCTACTGATGGTGTCATGTAGCCGTCCGAGGGCCGAGCTAGCTTTAACATCAGATGGAATGTACACAGCAGTAACCATAACAATGTTGAATTCATGTGGCAGGTAAATCGGTCTGCATTTAACAAACATGCACTCCAAGTCTAGGCAGCAGTAACTGCTCACACTCTACACCAGTTGCTATTAATAAACATGCACAACCCTCCTGCTTGAAGAGGTGTTGCAAAGAGGAAAAACTGTTCAAAGATAGGTGCACCAAGCTTGTGGCATCATATTCAAGAAGACTTGAGGTTGTAATTGCTGCCAAAGGTGCATCAACAAAGTTTTGAGCAGAGGGTGTGGATACTTATGTACATGTGAATACTTAGTTTTTTATTTTTAGTGAATTTGCAAAAATGAAAAAAAAAAAAAGCTTTGTTAATTTTGTCATTATGGGGTGTTGTGAGTAGATTTTTGAGGGATGCACTATACATTTTATGTCTTACTGGAGGAAATGTTTTGCTCTGCACACCTTTTCTACACTATGTCTTGAAATGTGGTTTGTCCTGTTCTGTTCTTCCTGTTTTTATATGTGACATCATTGTTTTTGTCTCTGATCACAAGTCATATCATATCACTGTCTATCATATTCACGTCAGTACAAATCCATTAATTATGCAAAGACCGCCCACATGACTGGTCTTATGAAGTACAGGTACTAAACGCTCCCTATGTTGTGGGTCAGTGTTCTCCTCATCACCTGCATCGCAACATCAGCGACCATGATGAGAGGTAATTGTTTATTATGAGAGGTAAAGGCTTTATTTTACTCAATGTGCGCAATCATGTTCTAAATTTCTGGGGAGAGACTGTCGGGTATTTTCTCCTCCAAACATTTTTAAAACCTTTAACAAGACAAACAGAGTCAAGAAACACCAGTGAGACAGAAAGTCAAATTTTACGCGCGGAGTGCAGTCAGGCTGTACACCAAGGCTACACTAAAGTCTGGCCTGCTTTTCCGCTCTTTTTATTAAGAGACGCCCTCATCACATAAACAAAAACTTGTCCTAAGGGTGGGGGTGATGACGCAAGACAAGTTTCTTCCCGTAACATAAACGCATACGTCAATAAGTGCAGCTGTAAGGAAGAACACTTTCTTTTACACAGGTCAGCACATCTCGTTCGTCTGTTGCAGTTATCAGCTGTTCTGCATCTGCCTGAAGTGTCCTGTCCTTCACACTCCTTCACACTAAGCACCACATCACAACAGTCAAAACGTTCTCTTACTCCCAGTCGTTAGAGGCTGCGAAAACAAAGTTATATTATAATAATAAGTACATCCAGCCCTTCATTCCCAGCTCAGATTGACCCCAGAGTGCTAAAACAAGGTTGAATAACACATACATTCTCGGGGTTAGGTGCAAACAGCACAACACCATTTTCATAAGAAAGAAGACGAAGGTACAAATGTTTAACAGTGATAACATATATATATATATATAAAATCCTTAACATTTCCCACCTGTTTATCACCTGTTAAATATACAGTAGGCATCACCCAGCTTAGTTAGTTAGTTTATTAACTTAATCTATTCTGTCCACGTTTTTATTAATTGAACACCACCAACAGATGGAAGATTCGAATCCAGCTGCTATTTGATCAACCAGTTTATACTCGTCAGGCACTCCTCTGGGGACTCCTATTGCGTCAATATATGTTGGATTTCCTACTCCTTTCCAATCTCTTTTTACTCTATGTCTGGCTATGCCTTTCTGCCAATCCTCAGGAATAAGAGAGGCTGCATATGTCGTAACGTCTTCAGGGGTCATGGGTAACAATAATGATATTAATGCACAATAACCTGACACATTTCGTGGCAGTCTGTCACCACACCACCACCATACATCACTTCGGCTGACTGGTATAAATGAACCGTTTTTCTGTATTATTCGACTACACCACTTGTCTTATTACTTTTTCAGCTAAAGCTTCATAGGCTAAGAGTGTGTTAACTCATCACGTCAACAGTTCAAGCTTGAACTGGAGTTGTGAGCTTTTCAATATCATCATAATTCTCAGTACAGTCATTATAGTTTTCTCCACTAAGGTCTGACTGTTTCAATGCTTGATATTTTGGCATAGTTTGTTGGAAGGCCAGATTACACTGTACAAATGTATTTGACACCATTTTGCCAACCATTGTTTTGATATAAGGGATCACACAACACATGCAAAGTCCAATCAGAATTAGGACTATAATAACTGGTGTCACCATTTTCAATAGTAACTGCCAACATGGTCCTGAAGTCAACCAGGACCAGGGATTCCACCGGTTCACGGCTAGGGTGTCTTTATGCATTGCATCACGAAGTTTATTCAGCTCTTCCAATGCGTCCTGCATATCCACTGAATGAATGGAGTCTGGGATGAAAGTACAGCATGTTGTGTTCAGCAGAACACAAACTCCTCCCTGTGAACCAGTAAGCAAGTCTAAAACCATGCGATTTTGCATCACCATGGTACGTAAAGCATCTATTTCAGTGTTTTGAGCTGCTACTATTTTTTTTAGTTACATTCATGAACAGACCCAATCGATAATTCAGAGTTTCAATCATTAATGAATTTTTTCCCACTCCTATCCAGGGGAACAATGAATGTGCTATTTTATCTCCTACAGACCACAATTTTTTGGTCCTTTAGTACATCCGAGCCCCACATGTGATCATGTGGTAACACATCTGGGTATATCAATCTCCTCCGTCTGGTGCTGCCATTCTTCTCTGTGGAGGTCCTACCACATATGTATGGTCAGTCACCTGGGTAGGTGCACACACACCACCCCAATTTGGTGGGAGACTCATGTACAGTCTGGAACCACAAAGCCAATAGATGTCATCATACACCGGCATTTACAGGTGGTAGCAAAAACTTACTAACATAAGCACATGATTCATCTGTTCCCCATGGACAGGAGCCTGTATAATTACATCCCCGTCCAATGTGATGAAGATAAGTACCATCCACATATTATGTTTTGGCTAGGCTTAAATTATTTGATAAAACATACGTTTGGGTACACAGACGTTTCTTAATTTTACCTACAGTTTTATTCCCTGTCCCGTAAAAGCAATTTGGGAATGGCCGTTGTGATGACAATTTAACGTGATGATATTTTTGCGTTTCCCTTCAGTCTAGTCAATGGAGCAGCACTTGGGCACGCTTGTACGTCCTCTGTTGAAATCCCTATCATATAAGTGGTTGCACTGAGGCAAGTGGTGTTAGAACTGCCCCCGAAATACAGTTTGATTATGCATCCGTATGATAAGACATTCTGTCACCCTAGCAGGGTACGGTTTAGCCGTCAGAGCTGGGTGTGTTGAGGATATAGGTATTTGCGAACAAACATAACAATTAGTAACGTAATTCCATAGCCAATAAATGAACATATCTGTACCACATATTAGTATGGTATATATGAGGGTGTCCATCTGTCTCGTTCACATTATGAATAAACCTCTTCTGACGTTGCTTGCGTTGTTCTCTGGCTCGGTCCACAGTGAGCTGCAATTCTTGGGTCAACCACCAGGCCAGGAATCCGAGGAGCACGAAACACACTAAGATCACAACGCAACCGGCTGCCCTACCAACAGTCCGGCAGCGGCGGCGCTGAGCACGCCGCTCCGGGGTCTGCTGTAGTTCAGTCATGATTGCTAGGATACAGTGTTGTTAGCCACCTCACCTAATAGTGCAAGGATCTCCCTGCTTCACTGGCATTGAGACAATCTATTGCTAATTAAATAGACTCCCTTTGTAGCCAGACTTCCCCTTACACTGTGGAGGCCGCCAACACACGCTGTATCTTACAGTGATGTATCCACATTGATCTCTCCGCTATCTTTACTGCAGTTGGTGTTGTTAACAGCACTTGGTATAGACCTTCCCAACGAGGACTGGACTCTGATGAACACCCAGTCTCCTGGCTAGACTACTGGAAGGCCGTCCTGTGGAAGATCAAAATTATTCGGCAGTAAATGTGTTTAAGTTATCTCTTTCTGTGTTAATGTCTTTTTCATAAAATTTGCTAATGTTTGTTCCTCATCTGCTGTTTTAAGTATCCATGTCAAAATTGGTAGACGATATGGTCGTCCATAAAGTATCTCAAATGGTGTTAACCCTGATGGTGTTGGTGTTATTCTCATATACAATTTTACTAGGTCCAAACATTCAATCCAGGTTCGTTTTGTCTCTTCTATACATTTCCTTAATCTTATTTTTATTGTGCCCTTTGTCCTTTCCACTAATCCGGCACTTTGTGGATGATAAGCACAATGATTTTTGAGATTAACCTGTAGCGCTTCTCCTATGTATTGCACTATTGTATTAACAAAATGCGCTCCATTATCTGAATAGACTGTTTCTGGTATTCCAAATCGTGGGATGATGTCTTTGCATAATGCTTTAGCCACTGTAAGTGAATCTGCATGTTTTGTAGGGAACAATTCTACCCATTTTGAGAAGGCATCAATTATGACTAAACAAAATTCCTTCCCTTCATGTTTACTCAGCTGTATATAATCCATATGAATCACTTGAAAGGGATATTGTGGTGTTGGAAATTTACCTCTTTGGGGTCTCAAATTGCCTTGTGAGTTGTGTTTTGCACATATCATGCATGCTCTACAATGCTGTTTTGCATATGCATCGAACCCATAAAGACAAAAAATAGATTGCAATTGCGATATCATACCCCCTGATGAGACATGCGTCACGCCATGGCTCATAATAGCCGCCCATTTAACCATATTTTTTGGCAATATGGGTTTCTTTCGTGGTCATACGTACAAATCATTTGCATACGTAGCCCCTTTAGCTATCCACATTTGTTTTTCTCTGTCAGTTGCCTGCTGTTGCATGTCAGCAAGCAGTGTATGACCTAAATGCAAATCTGGAGTAGTTTCCTGTACAACAAAAATAGAAGAAGCTGCTGCTGCCTCTTTTGCTGCTCTGTCAGTAAAATCATTTCCTTTTGAAATACTGTCAGAGCCTTTGGTGTGAGCCGCACATTTGCATATAGCAATTTGTTGAGGCAACTTCACAGCTTTCAGTAGTGCAGTTAGGAGAGTGGCATGAGTCACTGGCTCTCCAGATGATGTCACCATTCCACGCTCTTCCCACAGTTTTGCAAACACATACACTGTGCTGAAAGCGTACTGGCTGTCTGTATAAATTGATACAGCCGTACCTTTAAACAGATAGCAAGCCGCAGTTAAAGCAACTAATTCAGCTGCTTGTGCTGAAAATGACGATGGCAATGAAGCAGAATCCAATACTTCTGAATTTGTGACAACAGCATATCCAGATTGTGTTTGTCCATAAGCGTTTTTAGTGGAAGAACCATCCACATACACAATTGTACTGTTTGGGATGGGTGTGTCCCGGAGGTTTGGGCGTGCTTTCGTACAGACTGTAGCTACATCAAGACAATTGTGCGGCTCACCATCCTCAGGTAAAGGTATCAATGTGGATGGATTCAATGTTGTACAGCGCTCTACCGTAAGGTGTGGTTGTGATAATAGCAAGGACATACACGAAAGATGTCTTGCTGGGGACAAAAGGCTCATGTTTGTCTGCAACAGAAGTGCAGAAACTGCATGTGGAACTTTCAGTGTCAACTGAACAGCCATAGAGGCTGCAACAACAGCCTGTACACATTGTGGTAGAGCACTTGCCACTGCATCCAATTTAGATGAGTAGTGGGCAACTGGCCTTAATTTTGAGCCATACACTTGAACCAAAACACTAGTCATGAACTTATTCTTACAATCAGCTGTTTGAATGAATGGTTTACTATAATCTGGTAGGGCCAAAACTGTGGATGACACTGTTTGTTTTACTTTTACAAAAGCTTCCTCAGCATCTTTGTTCCATTCCAACACGGTTGACATTGAAATATCATCCTTGTACATCAAATCAGAAAGTGGACTAGTCAATTCTGCATAACAGGGAATCCATGCCCTGCAGTAATTAGTCAGTCCAAGAAATGACATCATCTGCTTTTTGGTTTGTGGTTTTGGAGCGTGTAAAATTGCTTCCTTCCTGTCAGACAGGATCGTGCGCCCTGTGGCTGATAATTCATGTCCTAAATATTTTACTTTATCCCTACACAACTGAACTTTGTTTTTACTCACTTTGTGGCCATTGTCAAAAAATAAGAAACATAATAATGCTACTGTGTCAATTATGCAGTTTTCTCGTGTGTCAGAGGCAATCAAAATGTCATCGACATACACTAATAGTTGGCTATCTGCCGGTGGAACGAAATTAGCTAAACATGCTGACATGACTTGAGAATAAATAGTTGGGCTCTCTGCGTAACCCTGCGGTAATCTGGTGAATGTATATCGTTGTCCTTTAAAGGTAAAAGCAAACCAGAATTGACTATCTGGGTGTACTGGCACAGAGAAAAATGCATTACTTATGTCAATTACTGAGAAACTATTAGAATTTTGTCTCAGCGAATTTAACAAGGTGTGTGGATCTGGAACACATGGTGCTCTTTTAATCACAGCAGCATTTACTGCCTGCAGATCTTGAATCATTCTCCACCCCACTGAGGGCGGAGCCTTTTTTACAGGAAATATGGGTGTGTTACATGGTGAATCTGGACATGGCACTATTACTCCTGCTGTTAATAAATTCTCTATTACTGGCCTGATTCCTTCAATTGCATCAGGTTTCAATGGATACTGTCTTACACATGGTCTGTATTCTGTTTTTGGTCTTATAACTACAGGTTGTGCATTTTTTATCAGTCCTACGTCTGAAGGACCTGTTGTCCACAATCCTGATGGTACCGAAGAGAGAAGATCATCTTCTTCAGGACTCAGTGAAACACTCAGGATTGTGAAGTGGACACATCAATGTGTGTTCCAGCTGTCAGCACCAATGAGACATTAACTGGCACTTTATACAATTTAGTTGATGGACTGAACTCCGTTCGTGGTCCAACTCTGCTCCAGTCAGTGGCTGACAAAGCTGTTATGACTGTCAGTCCCAATTCTTGCCATTCTGTCAAATATGGTTTACAAAGTGACACATGTAATGGCATACCTGTGAATCTCAATTTTAAAACGTCTTCAGTGGCACCTGTTACTGTTATGACAGCTGTTGAGTTGCCAACATGAATCAAATCGGTCATTGTCAGCTTCACAGGTGAAATATTTTTCAATTTGTTTTCATACACTGGTGTTCCTGGCAATATGCCACTATGGACCCTAAATACACTCTCAAATCTGCATCTAAACTCTGTCCATGGCTCTCCTTCTTTCTGTGTTGTCCTGGTAATTTCAGTATAATTTATCTTTGGTCCTAACACACCTTTTGCACGTGTAATCATAGCTTCCACTCTTGTTTTCAAGACTAGATCATCATGTGTCAGTGGTACGCCTTGTTGGTCTGCAGGATTCCAGTCCCTGCGTATCTGACTCCATTTAGGGCCACATGCTTTCATCCACACCTGTTGGACTTCAGGTCCATTAAGGTGGTAAGAATTTCTAATGTTTTCTATATCCTGCATAAATCCCTCAATATCGACATGTGGCGATGGTATCATGTCGACTGCTGCTTTGATATCATCAGCATTCCATGTTCGATATACGAGCATGGTTGTTCGATGTCCTGCTGTTCCTGCACGAGGATTTGGTACTTCTACCATAGGATAGGCACCTCCCTGGTCACTGTGTTCCACCATGGGAGGGGCTGTAGGCACTTTCGCTTGACTGCGTGTTTGTGGTTTTTCTGGTTTTTCAGGTTTTTCACTTTTTACCTTAGGTTTTACTGCCAAATCATACTGTGGTGGCGGTACATCGTCATCCTCTGGTAGAGGAGATAAGGGTGTTGTTGTCACCGACGATCCAGCCGGCGGTGGTTGCTGAGGCTGTTCTGGTTCTCTGTGCTGAATTATCACATCTTCTTCTGCCTTACCTACAGCTTTCTTTTTCCTTGCTTTCTCTAATCGTCGCTTCTCTGCTCCCTTCTGTCTGTTCTCTGCTTCCTCCTCCCAAAATGCCACTAAATCTGCCCCTACTTTCTGCATCTTTTTCTCATCACCTTTATGTTCCTGTTCTAACTCCTTCTTTAGCTTCTGTATACTGATCAGGTTCAGTCGTCCATCAAAGTCATGTTTATTTATCCAGGTCTCCAATTTCTTTGTTGCTTTTGGATTTTTTTTGCTTCCATAAATTTCTAGTCGTCAGTTGATACATTTTCCTTATTTTTAGACGTCTTACCCCCCATTGTTATTATCCCTTGTTATAATTTGGACTTCAGACGGGGGCACACCTAGGGTGTTCTAAATCTGAAGTTTTCACACTTTCTTTGGACGTGACAATTAATTTGCCGTCGTGTGGTTGATTCCTTTCACCTCCCTGTAGGAAGCGGAATCACTTGCCTCTGCTTCCACACGCACGGTTGTCACTAACGTTGTCCAAAGTATTACACTTTCACACAGTTATTTACACTTACACAAAACACTATTTACACATAGAAACACTTTTAATAATCGTACGCGTATTCTTATGCCAGGGGAGCTCGCCCTCCCGTGAAATTTAACTAATGTCCTGCATTAGGGGACTCCGCCGTCCCTGCCAAATTTAACTACTTTTTTACAGTGCACGTATTTCTACCCGGGATTTCCTTTACGTATTAAAACAGAGGAGTCCGTATCCTCCTTCCGGAATTTAACTACGTGCGTCCCTCGCAACTGTAGAGGAGTCCGCCCTCCTTACAGAGTTTAACTGTGTTTCATTAACAGACGATTCTGTATCATCGTTTACGGAGTTTAACTGTTTTATGTGATCACTTTTATCCCCTACCGGTACGCGTATTAAAACAGAGGAGTCCGCACCCTCCTTACAGAGTTTAACTGCTTTGCATTAACAGACGATTCTGTATCATCGCTTGCGGAATTTAACTGTTTTATGCGATCTGATCACCACTCACTCAGTACTGTTTACAAAGAAATTTTACTCACTGACTCGACTTCCTGTCTGTCTTCTTCGGGAAAATCTCGTCAACCAGACGATGCCAACGGTGGTCGACAATTGCAGACACGATCAATCGATCGGACCTTGGCCAAGGATTTACGTCTGGACTTGACGACCTCCGCCGGACACCTCCGGTGTTGTTGAGATCCCGGACGAGCCCCCAGTCAATGTCGGGTATTTTCTCCTCCAAACATTTTTAAAACCTTTAACAAGACAAACAGAGTCAAGAAACACCAGTGAGACAGAAAGTCAAATTTTACGCGCGGAGTGCAGTCAGGCTGTACACCAAGGCTACACTAAAGTCTGGCCTGCTTTTCCGCTCTTTTTATTAAGAGACGCCCTCATCACATAAACAAAAACTTGTCCTAAGGGTGGGGGTGATGACGCAAGACAAGTTTCTTCCCGTAACATAAACGCATACGTCAATAAGTGCAGCTGTAAGGAAGAACACTTTCTTTTACACAGGTCAGCACATCTCGTTCGTCTGTTGCAGTTATCAGCTATTCTGCATCTGCCTGAAGTGTCCTGTCCTTCACACTCCTTCACACTAAGCACCACATCACAACAGTCAAAACGTTCTCTTACTCCCAGTCGTTAGAGGCTGCGAAAACAAAGTTATATTATAATAATAAGTACATCCAGCCCTTCATTCCCAGCTCAGATTGACCCCAGAGTGCTAAAACAAGGTTGAATAACACATACATTCTCGGGGTTAGGTGCAAACAGCACAACACCATTTTCATAAGAAAGAAGACGAAGGTACAAATGTTTAACAGTGATAACATATATATATATATATATAAAATCCTTAACAGAGACATCAACCCAAGTGACGATAGGGTCACCTTCACGCAAACACAAAGTTGGCCAATATTTCAACATGTGTGGCATCAGAAGACTTGGAACTCAGTATGAACAGTACAGTCAATAGAGAGCTGAAGGCACAAAGGCAAAGCATGCAAACGAACATGGATTTTGCCCACGACACCTCCAGAGCTCCCACCATTCAGGACAAACTCAACAGTCTGTTTGGGTGGACTTGACAATGCATGTGAAGTGGAAGAACCACTTGGTTGAGCTCATACAGATGCACGAAGGTCCATTCCACCTGTCATACTGTTGCGTCACCAGGCCAGTACCAGAAGTTGAGAGATGTCCTCTCTGAGATGGAAGAGAAAGATATCCTACACAAGTCTTCCAGTGAAAGGATCTAGCAAAGAACATTGGTACTTGTATGGAAGAAGAATGGAAAATTATGCATCTGTCGAGATATCGTCTACCTTATAGGTAACACTCTCAGCCGTTATTTGTGCCGAACGCACGTAATCATTTCTGGATTGTTTGCAGGCGTCCTGTTTTCCCTACTTACAGCTGGAGGCTGGGTTCGTGGATGTTGGAGGAGTGACGGTCTTCACTCCTCACTTCGAACTTGTGATAAGTAGTGATTCAAACTATGCATTACTGTGTTTGAGGTGGAGGTGTTATTCCCACCTAAAGAACGAACTTGCTGACTGTTTACTGGGCGTGTTTTCACACACCCCCATTAACTGTTTTCTGCCCTGCCAGCAGTACCTGATCTGACACCTGGAGACGGTGTCCACCTGGGGATTCGTGACTTGGCGGCTCTGGTGTGTTCCAGATCTGGTGGCAGTGGAAATCGTGTGGGGCCCGGCTCTTCTCTGGACGGTTGTCTCCTATCCTCGAGCCTGCCCACACGTCACCCTTGTATATTTGACTGTAATCCAAATTCTGCATCTGTCTGTATTCCGTTGTGCACGTTTCACAACAGTAAAGTGTTGTAATTTTTGACTCATCCATTGTCCGTTCATTTACGTCCCCCGTTGTGGGTCCGTGTCACTACACTTTCCAAACAGGATATCTCGGCCAGCGTCATGGATTCCGAGGGGCGTCAACCAACGATTGAACAACCAATGGAAGAGCAGGGTGCACAGGTGCCAGCGGGAGGCGTGGTAGGTGAGTTGCAGCAAATCCTCACTGCCTTCACTGCTCGGTTGGATCTAATGACCGAGCAGAATATCATTCTCAATCGCAGGATGGAGGCTCTCACCGCACAGGTGGAAGCGCTGCTGCAGCCCCTCCTGCTGCTGTCCTGGTGCCGAATATAGACGTTCCAATGGTCGTTCAATGAACGCCCCCACCATCCCCTGAAGCATACATAAGCATACCCTCTGTGTTCCCGGACCGGCGCCACCTCCTGCCCGGATCATTGACGGGGAGCCGGCTTGGACAGTGCACCAGCTCCTGGACGTCCGCCGAAAGGGCCAGGGGTTCCGGTACTTGGTGGACTGGGAGGGGTATGGACCTGAGGAATGCTCCTGGGTGAAGAGGAGCTTCATCCTGGACCCGGCCCTCCTGGCCGACTTCTACACACGACACCCCGACAAGCCTGGTCGGGCGCCAGGAGGCGCCCGTTGAGGGGGGGGTCCTGTTGTGTGGGCCGCTGAAGAGGAGGTACTGCTGACCCACCACCAGAGGGCGCCCTGCCTAAAGTGTGGGCTTCAGGCACGACAGGGCACCGGAGCAACCGGGAGTGACAGCTGTCACTCATCAACAAGCACCAGCTGTCACTCATCATCACCACTACCATCATCATAAAAGCCGGGCAGCAACTCCATCTCGCTGCCGAGATATCGTCTACCTTATAGGTAACACTCTCAGCCGTTATTTGTGCCGAACGCACGTAATCATTTCTGGATTGTTTGCAGGCGTCCTGTTTTCCCTACTTACAGCTGGAGGCTGGGTTCGTGGGCCCGGCTCTTCTCTGGACGGTTATCTCCTATCCTCGAGCCTGCCCACACGTCACCCTTGTATATTTGACTGTAATCCAAATTCTGCATCTGTCTGTATTCCGTTGTGCACGTTTCACAACAGTAAAGTGTTGTAATTTTTGACTCATCCATTGTCCGTTCATTTACGTCCCCCGTTGTGGGTCCGTGTCACTACACTTTCCCAACAGGATATCTCGGCCAGCGTCATGGATTCCGAGGGGCGTCAACCAACGATTGAACAACCAATGGAAGAGCAGGGTGCACAGGCGCCAGTGGGAGGCATGGTAGGTGAGCTGCAGCAAATCCTCACTGCCTTCACTGCTCGGTTGGATCTAATGACTGAGCAGAATATCATTCTCAATCGCAGGATGGAGGCTCTCACCGCACAGGTGGAAGCGCGCGCACAGGGCGCTGCTGCAGCCCCTCCTCCTGCTGTCCTGGTGCCGAATATAGACGTTCCAATGGTCGTTCAACGAACCCCCCCACCATCCCCTGAAGCATACATAAGTCCCCCGGAGTCGTACGGAGGCTGTGTCGAGACATGCGCAGACTTCTTGATGCAGTGTTTGCTCGCCTTTGCACAGCGTCCGGTAATGTACGCGTCAGACTCCAGCCGGGTGGCTTATGTGGTTAATTTGCTTCGAGGTGAGGCACGCGCCTGGGCTACGGTGCTTTGGGAGCAAAATTCACGGCTCCTAACAACATATACTGGGTTTGTGACAGAGTTCAGAACGGTCTTTGATCACCCAAATAGAGGCGAGACCGCTTCAACAGTGTTGCTGTCTATGAGGCAGGGGCGTCGGAGCGCAGCCGAGTATGCAGTTGACTTCCGCATCGCGGCTGCGAGGTCCGGCTGGAATACTGTTGCACTTTGCGCCGCCTTGCTAAACGGACTGTCGTTGGTCCTGAAGGAGCACCTGGTGGCTAAGGATGAGCAGCGGGATTTGGACGGGCTTATTGATCTAGTTATACGATTAGACAATCAGTTAGAGGAACGCCGTCGGGAGTGAGACGAAGGACGTGGCCGGGCACGCGCCGTCCCTCTCCCTTCCGGGTCCGAAAAGGTTCCGCCCTCCACACGCTCCACAGCCTCAACACTCCGTGTGGTAACAGCTCCCCCTGCTGACGATGCTATGGACACGAGCAGGGCCAAATTAAGAACTTCTAACAGACAGAGGAGACTGGCCCACGGGGAGTGCTTTGTCTGCGACTCAAGCGAGCATCAGCAGAGAGACTGCCCCAAGCAGTTAAACACCAACGCCCGCCCTTAGAAACTGGGCTAAGGGTGGGCCAAGAAATTCACGTGGGACACACGCGCATTCCTGCACGTCTCCCAGTTACAATCCTGAGTGGGGATTTAACCCTTCAAGCCCCAGCACTGGTGGACACGGGGTCAAAAGGGAATCTGCTGGACAGCAGATGGGCAAGGGATGTAGGGCTCCCTCTGGTGGCGCCCCCTTCACCATTGATGGTGCGGGCACTAGATGGCACCCTTCTCCCTTTAATCACACACAAGACACTACCTGTAACTCTGGTAGTGTCTGGGAATCATCGGGAGGAGATCGAGTTTTACGTGACTCCTTCTACCTCCCGCGTAATCTTGGGCTTCCCGTGGATGTAAAACACAATCCCCGGATTGATTGGCCGTCTGGGGTTGTGGCTCAGTGGAGCGAAACCTGCCACCGGGAGTGTGTAGGATCCTCGGTTCCCCCCGGTTTGACTGCTAATGAGGAGGTTAAAGCCCCCCCCCCAATCTGACGGCGGTGCCTGAGGTGTACCACGATCTTGCTGATGTCTTCAGAAAAGATCTGGCACTCACTCTTCCCCCGCACCGTCCGTATGATTGCGCCATTGATTTGATCCCGGGCGTTGAGTACCCGTCCAGCAGGCTGTACAACCTCTCACATCCAGAGCGCGAATCAGTGGAAACCTACATCCGGGACTCGTTGGCTGCCGGGTTGATCCATAACTCGATCCATAACTTGTATATTTGACTGTAATCCAAATTCTGCATCTGTCTGTATTCCGTTGTGCACGTTTCACAACAGTAAAGTGTTGTAATTTTTGACTCATCCATTGTCCGTTCATTTACGCCCCCTGTTGTGGATCCGAGTCACTACACTTTCCCAACAGTAATTTCTTAATGAAAATTGGTTGTGCATATAGGGAACAGATGAGCAGGACAGGCCAGGCAACAATGCGTGTATTATGCTACACTCAACAAAAATATAAACGCAACACTTTTGGTTTTGCTCCCATTTTGTATGAGATTAACTCAATGATCTAAAACTTTTTCCACATACACAATATCACCATTTCCCTCAAATACTGTGCACAAACCAGTCTAAATCTGTGATAGTGAGCACTTCTCCTTTGCTGAGATAATCCATCCCACCTCACAGGTGTGCCATATCAAGATGCTGATTAGACACCATGATTAGTGCACAGGTGTGCCTTAGACTGCCCACAATAAAAGGCCACTCTGAAAGGTGCAGTTTTATCACACAGCACAATGCCACAGATGTCGCAAGATTTGAGGGAACGTGCAATTGGCATGCTGACAGCAGGAATGTCAACCGGAACTGTTGCGCGTGTATTGAATGTTCATTTCTCTACCATAAGCCGTCTCCAAAGGCGTTTCAGAGAATTTGGCAGTACATCCAACCAGCCTCACAACCGCAGACCATGTGTAACCACACCAGCCCAGGACCTCCACATCCAGCATGTTCACCTCCAAGATCGTCTGAGACCAGCCACTCGGACAGCTGCTGGAACAATCGGTTTGCATAACCAAAGAATTTCTGCACAAACTGTCAGAAACTGTCTCAGGGAAGCTCATCTGCATGCTCGTCGTCCTCATCGGGGTCTCGACCTGACTCCAGTTCGTCGTCGTAACCGATTTGAGTGGGCAAATGCTCACATTCGCTGCTGTTTGGCACTTTGGAGAGGTGTTCTCTTCACGGATGATGCGAAGGAGATGTGTTGCACTGCATGAGGCAAATGGTGGTCACACCAGATACTGACTGGTATCCCCCCCCAATAAAACAAAACTGCACCTTTCAGAGTGGCCTTTTATTGTGGGCAGTCTAAGGCACACCTGTGCACTAATCATGGTGTCTAATCAGCATCTTGATATGGCACACCTGTGAGGTGGGATGGATTATCTCAGCAAAGGAGAAGTGCTCACTATCACAGATTTAGACTGGTTTGTGCACAGTATTTGAGGGAAATGGTGATATTGTGTATGTGGAAAAAGTTTTAGATCGTTGAGTTAATCTCATACAAAATGGGAGCAAAACCAAAAGTGTTGCGTTTATATTTTTGTTGAGTATACTTTTACTCAGGTATGTGATTCTTTAAAAAAAAAAAAAAAAAGTGATGGGGGGGGGGGTGGTTTGCTTCATACACTCTTACTCTGTCCAATAGGTGACACTTTTTATTTATTATATTATTGTTCAAATTAGTTTTTTAAGAGATGTTAATTATATATATATAAACCATTTCCTGACATGTTAATAGCACTTTTTGTTTAAAATTATGTAAGTTGTGTACATTCTTATGTAAAAATATAATTTTTAATATATATGTATGTGGATATAAATCTTGCTTTGGAAGGCTGAATTATTAAAACCAAGTTAACTTTGGAAAGAAAACATGCATTTTTCCTGCATGTATCACAGAGCAGCAGGAAACATTAAGTGGGAGAACAACAAAGATAATCTATGCCCTGTTGATGTGCTGATCTTATTACTTTTCAGGTGAAAATAATAAATAATTCATGATGTCTATGTACAAACACTCACTCTCTGACCACGCAGATTGTGAAATTTCATGATCATCACCTATCTCTATATATGTATAGAGATAGGTATAGAGATCTCTACCAGAGATATAGAGATAGGTGATGATCGATCTCTATATCGCTGGTAGAGATATAGAGATAGGTGTCTAACAAAGTTCTGTGACATTTTCATGAACTTTCAGCATCAGAGAGAGGAGAACGTGCACTTCAGTATCTGTTGTTTACTTGCCATTGCCTCCAAGATGGCCACAATGGCTGGTCACGCCCATAATTCTGATATCTGAATCTATAAGCAAAATATAACCATCGAGCAGTGGTAACAAGCATCACCTTGAGGAGATGGAGGAGCAGAAGAACAAGCCAGAATCAAGACATTCATTCAATTATTAAAATGATTTTGCATGTGTATTTTTGAAGTGGTGCCTCAGATGAAGCCCTAGCAGAAGTTCAAAAAGTTGCAGTTGACTGGCCGCTTGAGGTTGGCTCCAAAACAGAGCACATTCCCATAGGATTCCATGTTAAAATGTCCAACTTTAGCGCAGAAATAAACATGTTTATAACTGGGTACAAAAAACGGTTTTGATCTCTGTAAATAGTTTCCTTCTCTATGACAACTGTTCTGGGAGTGAATTTTGTTTTTAATTTCTTAGTATACAAATAATGAATGTTTATGAGTTCAATGGTATGAATATTTCATGAGGTGAAAGCTGGAACGTACCATTCAACAAGGCAAAAATAGATCTTTGTCATTTGATATTTTTTTAATTTATAAACAACAGAAAAGGGACTTATATTTTGGTGTTCGTCATTGCTGCTTAACAGTCCAACACGAACTTTAAATGGGAGTCCAAGATGAAGTCTGTGATGCTGTGCACTGCATGACTTTCTGTACTTCCAAAAAAAAAAAACCCCCCAAAAAAAGACTGTGTACTTTCTCAGTCCAGCTAAAAATCACATCAGCTTTTCATTCTAACAGCTCTTCATGCCTCCAGACAACTTACAGCGGAATGGATTTGTTTTTTGTTTTTTTGGGGGGTGTGTGTGTGTGTTAGAAGAATTAGCACCGTCAGTTAGTTCCTTCAAAACGCCATCTGTCAGCAAAACAAACTCCACGTTTAGCTAAACACTGCCCCCACTATGAGCGGGGCTCACAGCATGCAATGATACAAAACGTATGGAACCAAACTGCACGCTAAATGCAACACAGCACAAATGGGATGAATAATCCATGTCATGTGACATACAAAGCACCAATCAAATGACAAGGATCTGTTATGTGTCGGACGCAGCCCGGAGAACCGACCAGCGTTTGAAGGACCCAGTATGAAATAAGCAGAGCACGGTACAAAAGATAACTGAATTTAATACATAACAGTGATGTGATAAAAAACACAACAAAAGAGTGCGCGGTCTGGCGTGGTGGTGACACGGTGCGCTCCTAGCAGCACAAACGGTCCGGAGCCAGAAACTGTTTGGACCCAAGGACCCCGCCGACACCCCCCAGGTGGCCGCGACAAACCGAGTCTGTGAAAGAAGAAATCATTATGTGAGTCCACACTCCACACACAGAGAGACCGCTCAAAGGTGTACAAACAGCAAACACTTCCTGGCTTAATTGCAAATCAGCTTCCCACCCTGCAGGCATAGAACACCCTGTTCACAAAACTCCACTGCAGTGGAAGCTGATTAAACGACTAACATACAGCTCAATACAATAAGGTGTGAGGGACACCACATTTACTGACTGTATAAATGTTAGTCACAAAACCAAACGTACCTCAGGAAGTGTGCTGACGAGCGTGAGACCTCACCCCCTCCTCTTTCACAGACCATGCATCAAACCTGGACGTTCTCTGCATCCACTGATGGGAGATGGCTCTAGAGACGACGATCTCACCCGTCTGGTCACAAGGTCGAGTCTCTGGCAAATACACACTGTGTACTCCAGACTTAAATGCTACCATGTTCCAATCCATGTAGATGCACCACAGCTGTGAGTCCTGAACGAGCTGCACCTGATCAGCCTCAGGTGATCAGGGTGAGGTCCTGGTAACTCAGCCACACAGCCACTCAGTCCCAAATGCGCACCACCTGGAAGGAAAACCAAGAGACAGAAACAGAAGACAAACAAAAGCCAGCCAGGCACACCAGCCACAACAGGACCCCACCCTCATGGGAAGCCTCCCGGTGACCACACAAACCTGGCCCAGGAGAAACACCCCCCTCCAGGGACCATGGCTGGAAACCGTATCTGCATTTGTCTTCCAACAGAACGGTTGACGTCTTCTCCTCTGGCTGCATCTTTGCCTTTGTTTCTGTCAGTCTATTAGCACAGGTGTGGCCAGGAGTTCGTAAACCTGTGCGGTCAGCCTTTGTCCAACCACGTTTATAATCTGATTAGTCATAAAACAAAAAAGACAAACACAAACAACCAAACCATCCCCCCCCCCTCCCCAGAGGACCGTCCCATCAAACCCCGGGAAGAGGAGAAAAGAAAAACAACCCAAACTTAAGCTAACAAATAAAAACGCTAACACCCCCCCCCCCCCCCCCCCCCCCCCCCCCCCCGACGACATGTAGGGACCAACACCCCCCAGAGGACATCCCGCCAGCTCCAGGAGTAATAATCACAGCCGAGGTCCCTCTGGGATCCAAAGTCACCCACGGGGACTCCCAGCGCCTCCCAGAGGACCGTTCCATCAACCCCAGGAGACGCCTCCCCTCATGACCAACGGACCCAGCCCCGGCTGTCTATGGCTAGATGGACCCACAGCCCTTTCCCCCCCACAGGACACCACAGTCAGACCCTGAGGGCGGAAACCGGGGGGAAAAACAAAAGGAAAGAAAAAAAAACATATAAACAAAACAACCCCAACCCCACCCCCTTGGCGCAGTGGAAACTGGAAGAACGTCCAGCGTCACCAACCGTGACTATACCCCAGAAGCCAACCGGGAGGAGTGGAACAGCGGTTATGGCAGACGGCACAAAACGGCGCCACTCCTCCGACTTCCAAACCAGCCACCAGCTGCGGGTATATTCCACTGCCCCAAACCTCAGCCACGCCGATGGCAGATGGCTCAAAGGCGCGCTGAAGCCGGAGGTGGAACAGGGAATCACCAAAAAAAAAAAAAAACAACCCTCCCCAGGTGCAGAGGTTACCTGGGAAACGCCCAGCATAACCAAACTGCACCACTCCAGCAACGCCGACACGTACAGGTCACACGGCTGGAGTCAGAGGAGAAGAGAGGGCATAACAAAAAACAAACAAAAAAAAAAAAACAACCCAATAACCCCCCCATCACCCCCCAGGGGACCGTCCCATCAAACCCCGGGAGATGAAACTAAAAGAAATAAAAGGAAAGACTAACAGACTAACATAAAGTTGCTTGGGTCTTCGTTTTTGCTCCAAACAGGCTGCAGGGTCACAACCCCAGACACTAATAGTGGAAAAAAAAATAAAATCCCACACAAAAACCAACTCAAAAAACACCCACAAGAAATGAACCAACACAAAACTAATCAGTGGTTTATACCGTCAAGCTCAAACAAATCGAACACACCTGTTCCAACTTAAGAGCTTAACGGTAATGTGACTCAGTCACCACAAGAGGGAGCCAGAGTGCTAAAAATGAAAAACCCCCTTTGGTGACAGAGAAAACAAACTCGACCTGCTTTTCTGTGCGCAGCTGTGTGCAACACACAACCAAAAATGTGATTCAACTAAATAACACCGGAGCTGACACAACAGACGCAGTAGCTATCATTACCCGGGGAAACGGGGCTACGACTGTAACACAGGAAGCACCGCGACCCGTGCCACAGAGCTCCGCCGTGCGCGTTCACCCATTACAGACCCACTCCTGCAGCTCCCGTTTAAACCTCTTATCCGGTCGAAGTGTGACGCGAAGCCATCGCCAGTCACACTCCACCACGACCCACGGATAAGGCACACACAGGAACACGGCTGCATGAGCGCTCAAATCAGTATTCAATAATGGGTTCTCCAACGCGCACCATCCGGGCGGAGAGCACCCGCAACTGATCCGGATAACTTCTGAACGTCTGCTGCCGCCTTCCCGGCGCGTTACCGTCTCTGCTACCGCTGGGTCCGTGATGTTTGGCCAGAGACTACTGTTATGTGTCGGACGCAGCCCGGAGAACCGACCAGCGTTTGAAGGACCCAGTATGAAATAAGCAGAGCACGGTACAAAAGATAACTGAATTTAATACATAACAGTGATGTGATAAAAAACACAACAAAAGAGTGCGCGGTCTGGCGTGGTGGTGACACGGTGCGCTCCTAGCAGCAGAAACGGTCTGGAGCCAGAAACTGTTCGGACCCAAGGACCCCGCCGACACCCCCCAGGTGGCCGCGACAAACCGAGTCTGTGAAAGAAGAAATCATTATGTGAGTCCACACTCCACACACAGAGAGACCGCTCAAAGGTGTACAAACAGCAAACACTTCCTGGCTTAATTGCAAATCAGCTTCCCACCCTGCAGGCATAGAACACCCTGTTCACAAAACTCCACTGCAGTGGAAGCTGATTAAACGACTAACATACAGCTCAATACAATAAGGTGTGAGGGACACCACATTTACTGACTGTATAAATGTTAGTCACAAAACCAAACGTACCTCAGGAAGTGTGCTGATGAGCGTGAGACCTCACCCCCTCCTCTTTCACAGACCATGCATCAAACCTGGACGTTCTCTGCATCCACTGATGGGAGATGGCTCTAGAGATGACGATCTCACCCGTCTGGCAAATACACACTGTGTACTCCAGACTTAAATGCTACCATGTTCCAATCCATGTAGATGCACCACAGCTGTGAGTCCTGAACGAGCTGCACCTGATCAGCCTCAGGTGATCAGGGTGAGGTCCTGGTAACTCAGCCACACAGCCACTCAGTCCCAAATGCGCACCACCTGGAAGGAAAACCAAGAGACAGAAACAGAAGACAAACAAAAGCCAGCCAGGCACGCCAGCCACTACAAGGATCCACTCAGCCGTTATATAAAACAAAACGTTTAAGCCATAAAGTTCTGTGTTACTGTGGGCGTGGTCACTTTGAGTGACAGCGGCTCAGCAGAGTGTCTCCGCCTCTTACTGTGACCATCACTGAGAGTCCGCTCGATGCAGCAAAGGTGCACAACAGGAGTAAATGTAAAATTCAAACCAAAACGTAGGCAGAGGATGGCAACAAACAACCGGGTTAAACAAAGAGCAATTCGCACAGAGAATGTCACAAATATCAAAACTCACTAGAGGTGTAAAAGAATAATCTGGCAACGGAAAAGGAAAAAGTGCAGTCCAAAATAGTGAACACAAATGAACAGACAAGCGACAGGTGGTGTGAGCTGAAAATGAGAAACAGCTGTAGGGGAGACTGGGTGACAACGGCACACCTACAAACACACTCACACACACACAGAAACTGACAAAGACAAAAGTGTTACAAACCTCAAGAAACCCTGGGAGTGAGTCGAAACTAAGACACACCATATTAATAGTCACACTGAAAGGAGAACAGAAAAATAACCAAGTACAAAACCAAGGAAGAAAAGGCAGAAACATGGAACTCAAATATGTAAAAGAGTGCGATCAGGGAAACAACACAACTAACAGGCATGGACACAGGACTGAAACACAATGACAATGAACAGAAAGACACAGACAGGGGACAGACCATAACATCATGACTGGTATTGCTGGACCTTGATAAAAACATACCTGTTCACCATTTTGACATATTCACTGTCAATGTTCACAAAAAACACTGATTTCTAGCTGCAAGAAATTCTGGTTTTCCCATTCATTTTAATAAAAATGGCAAAATGGGTCTGAGGGGGCGGTTCCCAAAGTGATGTCAACAAAGTCAACATTTCTGTGAGAAATGTTGACTTTGGTGACATGCAGTGGTGTCAAAAGTGCACACATTTGTTACTTAAGTAGAAGTATAGATACTGCAGTTTAAAAACACTCTGGTAAAACTTGAAGTATCAACTTGACCTCTTTACTCAAGTAAAAGTGAAAAAGTATGTGCTCCAAAACCTACTTAAAGTATAAAAGTATAATGTAACCTTTAAAAAAAAAAGGTAGATGCCACTATATGAATTGAAAGCTTAATTTAAAAACTGATTCGTTCTACATGTGGCCCAAGACCCAAAACCCCAAATTACCCCCCAACACCACCTGCACGAAAATGTTTCAATTCTAGAAGCTCTGAAATGCAATCTGGGACTATTCCAGACAATAAACTGCAGTGAGTGCAGCATCCATTTAGTGAAGAAAAAAAAAAAAAACAACTTTCTTTATTCAAATTCATTCCAGTAGTATTCTGCTCTTACAAGGATGCAGCAGTTTTCTAGTTTGGCAGATTGTTGGTTTTTTTTTTTTAGTTTATTTTCTACAAGCCCTCTGGTGGCTGAAAAGTCAGATGCGGGATGCACAAGACCTGTTACATTTGGGCCAAATGAACACTTGAGTAGGCTGGGCTTGTGCTGCTGCCCGCTCTTTCTGTCTTTGACGCTTCTGGCGTGAGGCCTCACTTCTTTCTGTCTCAAACTTCAGGCTGGCGGATTTGATGCTGGAACGCCAGCTGAGTCTATCTGTAGCTAGATGCTGCCATGACTGATGCTGAATGCCTGCAAGGGAGAGCTGTTTCTTCAGCTGGTACTTATAGCGCTTTTTGGGGGCCCCTTGGTTTCGTCTCCCTTCCTTGAGCTCGCCAAAGAGAATTAATTTCGGCATGCGTGTATCATCCATCCTGGCTACGTGACCTGCCCAACGAAGCTGTTGTTTGAGTATAACAGACTCCATGCTGGGCAATTTGGCTCTGGTAAGGATGTCCTCATTTGAGACGTAGTCCTGCCACTTGATCCCGAAGATGTTTCGGAGACAACGCTGATGAAAGCGTTCCAGTAATCTGATCTGCTGGTGATACAGAACCCAGGTTTCAGCTCCATACAGGAGGGTAGGGACCACAATGGCTCTGCAGACCTGCACTTTTGTGGAAAGGCGCAGTGCATGATTCTGCCAGACTTTCTTTGAGAGTCGACCAAAAGAACTGCTGGCCTTGGCAAGGCGACTGTCTAGGTCCTTGGCAACAGATGCGTCGTTTGAGATAACACTACCGAGACACGTGAAGTGCTCTACTGCATTCAGGCTGGTACCCTCGATGTTGATTTGGGGTGGGGTATATGCTGTATGGGGGACCGGTTGATATAGCACCTCTGTCTTTCTCAGGCTGATGGTAAGGCCGAAGGCTCTTGCTGCTTCAGCAAAACAGTTGACAATGTGCTGCAAGGCTTGCTCCGTATGGGTGACGAGGGCACAGTCATCTGCGAAGAGCAGCTCCATGATTAGCTGTTCTGTGATCTTAGTGTGGGACAGAAAGCGCCGCAAGTTAAACAGACTTCCGTCGGTTCTGAAGCGGATATAGATGCCGTCTGTCAAGTCTTCTTTGGCCTCACGAAGCATCATGCTGAAGAAGATGGAGAACAGAGTGGGCGTGAGGATGCAACCTTGTTTGACGCCATTTGAGATGGAGAAGCTGCCGGACAGAGTCCCGTTGTACTTCACTTGTCCCATCTGGCCTTCATGCAGCTGGCGGATGATGGTGAGGAGCTTTGGAGGGCAGCCAAGGCGTGCAAGAATCTTCCACAAACCCTCACGACTGACTGTGTCAAAAGCCTTGGTTAAGTCTATGAAGGCTGCATAAAGGGCCATGTTCTGTTCTCTGCACTTCTCCTGGATCTGTCTCAGGACGAAGATCATGTCGGTGGTTCCTCTGTTGGCCCGAAATCCGCACTGACTCTTGGGAGTATTTTCATGTGCTATGGTAGGGGTAAGCCTGTTGAGCAGCACTCGAGCCAAAATCTTACCTGCTATTGAGAGGAGAGTGATGCCCCTGTAATTAGAACAGTCGGACTTGTCGCCCTTGTTCTTGCACAGGGAGACAATGACCGCATGCCGAAGGTCATGTGGAACCATTTCCTTTTCCCAGCAACTGGAGAAGAGAATCTGAAGCTTGTCGAGGACTGCCTCACCTCCATTTTGGTACACCTCTGCTGGGATGCCATCTATGCCAGGAGACTTCCCTGGATTCAGCTGTGTGGTGGCCTTTCGGATCTCTTCAAGTGTTGGGGGGTCATCAAGTTCCCATTTCACCTCCACCTGGGGAATCTTCTCGACTGATGACTCTTGCACAGTGCGCTTGTCACTGAAGAGGTTTTCAAAGTGTTCTGACCAATGCTGCATAATGGTTTCCTTGTCCGTCAGAAAGGTGGAGCCGTCTGAGGAGCGCAGGGGTGCTTGCACTTGATGTGCTGGCCCATGGATGGTCTTAAGGGCTTCATAAAAGGAGTGCATGTCTCCGGCATCGACATGTTGTTGTGTCTTCTCCGCAAAAGCTAGCCACCAGTCGTTCTGCAGTATGCGGAGCTTGCTTTGCAGTGTGGAGCAGGCATTTCTGTAAGCTGTCTTGGCAGAGTGGTCATCAGGTTTAGCTAAAAGAGTCTTGTGGCATGCACGTTTCTTTTCTAGTCATTCCTGGATCTGTGCATCAGACTCATCAAACCAGTCTTTATTTTTCCTGGCTGAGAAGCCCACTACTTCTGCTGCCATCTCCTGAAGGTCCTGGTCTTTAATCTCATCCACTGTTGTTCAGGGTCGTCAGGCAGGCCTTCTTCTCCACCCAGTCTCTCCTCTAGTTTGGCCTGGAACTCCATTTTGGTGTCTATGTCTTGCAGCTTGTGGACTTGTAGCTTCTTAAACTGTGGGCCTTTCTTCTTAGGAGGGGGCTTGAAAGTGAAAGCAATCTTGGAACGGACCAAGCGATGATCCATATAGGAATCCACGCTAGGCATCACCCTGGTATGTAGTACGTCTCTTCTATCATGCTGTCACGTCAGAACGTAGTCGAGAAGGTGCCAGTGTTTGGAGCGTGGGTGTCTCCAGGTTGCTTTGAATCTCTCTTTCTGTTGGAACAGGCTGTTGGTGATCGTCAAGTCATGTGCAGAGCAGAACTCCAGCAGCAGGCGGCCACTGTCGTTACAGTTGCCTATGCCATGTTTCCCTAGCACGTCCTTCCATACATCAGAGTCGCGGCCCACTCTGGCGTTGAAATCTCCCATGATGAGGAGCTTGTCCTGGGTGTCGACGCGCTGTAGAAGGTTGTGCAGATCGCTACAGAAAGCCTCCTTAACTCCGATGTCGGCCTGCATGGTTGGGGCATACACACTAACAATAGCGGCAAAATCCTTGTTGTTGATGGGGAGCCGGAGTGACGAGTCAGAATGTCCAACTGGCAAACTGTGTAACCTATGTGCTATGGCGCTCTTAATCATGAACCCGACCCCTGAGAGTCGACGATCTTCGTTAGCCTTCCCTGACCAGAACAGTGTGTAGCCTGTGCCATCCTTGGTGAGTGACCCTTGGTCTGCAAAGCGCACCTCGCTGAGTGCAGCAATGTCTATGTCAAGCCTTGCTAGCTCTTTGGCGACTAAGGCTGAGCGTCTTCGAGGACGATCGCTATTGTCTGAGTCCATCATTGTGCGTACATTCCAGCACGCAATTTTCAGGTTCTTTGTTTTACTTTTTGCACTGCATGTAGTGATGCCAACCGGGTCTAGTGAGACAAGCCATGTTTAGACCACCTTTTCTAGGTCTGTCTCCATGTGGAGCAAGCAGGGCTATCCCTAAACAGGGCTGCTTGGTCACCCAGGGCCCTGCCGGATGATGCTGTTGTCTCGGGTCAGCAATCAAACGACCATAGCTCCTGAGCCGCCTGCATGCAGGATCGAGACTGCAGCTCCCACTGCCATCATGCACCTGCTGTTTTCGCCTCTTCCCATCGCTGCAGGGCTTTCCTTCCCGCCTGCGCTTGTTGCTTAAAGTGTGGATCAGCTCGCGCACACCAGTTCCACTCTTTAGGCAAGGTGGCACTCCACAGTGGCACAGACAAGCTGAGACGGCTGTGGCGACCACCAGGCTGTAGGTTTTACATCAGAGTGACCTTCTCCTAGCCTCTGGCTAAAGAACCTTCCTCGGAGCCACGGGGGCAGTAACCCAGGCTGGGGGTTTAACATCAGGGTTTTCCTTCCCCTAGGTGGACCGCCTTAACAGGGCTAATGAGTCCCATCTACCCACTGCTATAACCCAGTCAGCTGGGAGGCTCGTGATGGCGGGAGCGCCTAGATCCCGTATAGGTCATGGACCTACCACTGCCATACTTGAATAAACAATATCTGTGTTGTAAAACAATAACAACAAAAACACAAAGCCAACCTAGTCAAAACCAAAGTGAGTGGAGCTCCAGGAAAACCTACCTGAAACAATCTAAAACTAACTGAAAATAAATCTGACGCAATCTAAACCGAAAACAATTCATCTAGCGCAACGTAACTATAGCTTGTAAGCTAACAAACGGAATATCAAATCAAATCAAATTTATTTATTTATTTATATAGTGCCAAGTCACAACAAACAGTCGCCCCAAGGCGCTTTATATTGTAAGGCAAGAGCCACACAACAATTACAGAAAAACAGAAAAAAAAAGTTTGGCAGATAGTTCTGGAGGAAATCACTGAAGAAATTAACACATTGAAAATATGGTTTGACCGAAACAAATTGTTATTAAATAAGACAGGGATGAAGTGGAGGTGTAAGAGTCACTAGGTGTTCACAGGAAACACTTATTTATGTATGTATGTATGTATGTATGTTCATTGTTAGTTGCTTTTATATTTTCTGTTGTGTTTCTATTCAGGTTCTTTTTGCCTCTTTCTCTAAAATTGTATATAATAATCATTAGATTATTAATATATAAACAAAAATAAATTTAAGAAATATTCCAATTTGAAAACAAATGCACCCGAACGTGATGAGAGCTGCTTAATGCTAACTTTTAACATTGAAAATGCCATAGACATGCTAACGCGTTAGTGTTGCTCCCGTTTTTAAGTTATAAAATACATCAACTGTTTCAGAAGACCATAACAGGTCGGTTTAACATAGAAAATGTCAATAATACTCACAGAAGTATGCTCTTTAGGGTTTTAGCGGGGGAAAATTAAGCGAAAGAAAGAAAGAATAAACGAAGCAATAGGTCGAAGCATTGCTTGGACTGGTTCACGGTTCAAAGCAAAGCCGTGCTGCAAATAGTACAGATACTTGTGTGAAAATGTAATGAGTAGAAGTCAGAAGTAGGCAGAAAAATAAGTAAAGGAGTAAAGTATAGATACCTAAAAAGTGTACTTAAGTACAGCAACGAAGTATTTGTACTTCGTTACTTGACACCTCTGGTGACATGACAAGAAAAGTTAATTTTTAAAATTTATTAGCTGCAGATGAAATCAAGCAAATTTCCCCATGTTTATTACTTAATTTCGCAGGGCACATGGCACCAAAAAATAAAACAATACACCAATATTTTCATAATTCTTTCTTTATTTAAAATTGTCAGCTTATTTTGCATTTCATTTACCAGAGATATGCACTTTAAGGAAGGAAGTAGAAGTTCAAATAAAAAACATGATAGTTGGACAGTTTTTCTGGCGATAGTGGCAATTACTAAGGGTGAGTGGGAGGGGGTTTCTGAGAAAATTTTGATTTTCTTTGGGTCTGTTGATAGCTTATGGTGCTTTTTCAGGACAACATTAAGAATGAATGTCATTATATTTAATTTATAAATTACAGTAATAATGTATTTATCATTACCAAGAATCTAGGGCAGTCTTATTTTACACATTATTTAAATACTACCTCAATCAAAATTTTCTTTTGCCTCCCTTTGAAGAGTGCATTCACATTATGACTTTATTTCTTGAGGTACGTGAATGAAATTGTTTAAAAAAATATTTCTGGACAGTTTGAATGTGAAACATTTCATTTTGAGTAGTAGTACAAAAACATAGGATATACATTAATGGCTTTAACCAGCTTAGAAGCTTCACAAATACACAAATCTGACATTGGTGCAATGCATCATATTTAATCAACATTGATGGTGGGTTAGAAATTCATTAACACGTTGAAATGAGTCCATTGTCCTCAGGTTCAAACACATCAAAAATTAACATCAGCACATCAAAAATTCTGAACGTTGATAAACTGTAGACTTTGGATAATTCATTATCAATGATAATGTTAATGACACTTGCCAAAAATCATTTTTGATGTTGATTAGAGAACATCTAGCTGCTGCCAGTGGTCCAGGATGGCTTGTAGACACTTGCACACACACTGATCTACATGAAATCAGTGTTTATATTCAAATCCTGATATTTCAGAGGGAATATTTTCACACTCAGAACCTGGCATGCGTTGATCTGGCTGCTTCGAGGCTGTCTGCTTCATTGACACAATCCTGCAGCTTTTTCTCTATGCACAACTGCTTTATGTAGTTACTGTAGTACGGGTCCAGCTTCTGTGACTGTTTGAAGATCTCAACATCTTCATTCATTCATGTATATTAATGCTCCCTGTGATTTTCTTTGACTTCAGCCACGCTCCACTTGTCCAACCCGCCCGCTCTCAGCCTGACTCTCCTCGTCCTGCTGTCGTACCACTCCGTGGTATTTTCTTGCCAGATCGGAATTCACAGCGAGTGTTTGTCTGCTCCTTTTGTGCCTGGCCACAACCTCGCCGGAGAAGGTTTTGACATCATCACCCTGAAACGCAAAGGAGCCTATTTGATTGACGTGACGAGTTATAACACCAAGAATGACACATGTACTCTCTGCAAAACCCTCTTCAAGACAACCAACTGCAAAAGGTAAATCACAAAGGCACACAGTTTAAAATGATTAAATATCAGGTGATACACAGCCAAAGACTGAAAGTTACAGTGCATCCAAAAAATATTCACAGTGCTTCACTTTTTCCACATTTTGTTATGTTACAGCCTTATTACAAAATACAGTAATTTTTTGGGGGGGACCGTGTGACCATCTAGTACATAGGTGTCAAACTGATTCCAGAAAGGGCCAAGAGGGTGCAGGTTTTCTTTGTAACCACCAACTCCACCAGGTGATTTCACTGATGAACTCTTCCCATCTGCTCAAAGTGACGTTCATCAGTGAAATCACCTGGTGGAGTTGGTGGTTACAAAGAAAACCTGCACCCTCTTGGCCCTTTCTGGAATCAGTTTGACACCTATGATCAAGTAGATGGGTCAAAATCCATCTACTGGATGGGAGTGTCAATAGCATCCACCTGTCACACAGTTGCTATTTGGTGCGCTCACACACTTAACAAACAAAATTTTCAGTTTTGCAAATGCCTTTTTTTTCCAAATGAAAAAAAATGACATTTTTACAAATAAATAAACCAACCAACCAGTAATCAGAGGAAGCTCATTTTCCCAAAATGCCTTATGGCATCTGTGAGTTTTAATGCTCAAACCTTCAGAATTAGTGCATTACTTGAAAACTAAAAGATATTGTGATATTTTCACTTTATAAAAATGACAGAGTTGACCTTAATGTCGATGAACTGTCTGGAATTAGTTTTGTTTATAAATTAAAACCATAAGTGAAAACTGCTTTGCCTTTGATCTCACCTGCCACACGTCTGGGGCATTGTATGTTGAATGTAAATGACTCTTCCTTATAGCAGTGGGCAGGGCGCACAAAGTCAAGCTCTGACTCATTGTTTGTGTTGGGTTTGTGATTGTCTTCGATTTTACTCAGAAACGTCAGCGGTGCTTAAACTCAAAACCAGTTTGTCAGTAGCTGACAGTTAGCTGTAGCTTCCGCTAAATTTTTTATTGGTTTATCGGTTTAGCGTTATAAAAGTAAACTTTTCAATTAGTGGATTTGCGGTTATCGAAGCTAACTTTTTGGTTAGCTATGCCTACCACTGCCAGTCCATCCCTAAAAATCGGCCCGCCTTTTGCATCTGCGCATGCGTCATTTCGGACCACAGCAGCAGAGTCTCTTCACCAAAACAATCAAATGGATTAATGGGATTATTAACCATCAGATGATAAAGGTAAAACCTCTTAAATCATTCTAAAGTCAGTTTTAAGCAGAAACAAGGCTGTTTTAAGCAGAAACTCTGCAAAATTCCATGACACATTGAAATGCCCGAAGCGCAGTGACCACATCAGCTAGCAGCTCGTTTAGCCGTGGCTTCTGCCACCTTTTATGATGAAATAATGCTGAATTTATGTGGAAATGATTGTTGTACAAAAGCTTCAGATATCTGTCGCTGAGATAGATGATGACTGGTGTGCAGTTTGAAGCAGAAACGAGGTGTTAATCCATGAACTGCATCATGAACGCGTCATCATGGGGGACCGATTTTTAGGGGGACCGTTTGGTTGGTGACACCGGTACACCAGATGTCTTGTCCATGCCTGCCTTTGCTCCTCTGACTTTTGTATTTTTGCCTCCTCAGTGTTATGATTTTGGATTCACAATCTGGAGTACATTTTTCCATTGTCTTGCCCTATTAAAAACCACTAAATAATTACCTCATCCTTTGGAGTAATCTTGTTTGCGCATTTGGTTTTAATTTACCATAATCCATAACATAATTCATAACCCATATCTGAGCTAAAATTTAAACTTCATGGCAATGGCTGTGAATATTTATGTGCATATGATTTTTTTTTCTTTTTAATAAATTTGCAAAACTAAAAAAAAAAAAAAAAAAAACTTTTTCACATTGTCATTATGGGGTATTGTGTGTTGAATTTTGAGGAAAAAAATTAATTTCATCCATTTTGGAATAAAGCTGTAACATAAATTATGGAAAAAGTGGATGCACTGTACATATACAAGCATTTATAATCAGAAAGGTGAATGAAAGGCTTCACTCATTGTAACAATGACGTTTCACCTTTTCAGCTCCCCCTTTCTGTCCAGGACTGGCGTGCATCCAGCCGCTGCAGTTATCACCTCGACAACAGAGTCCACACATCTATAAGGTACCTCCTCGCAATCACTGAAAGTATATATTTCATTTCAATTTATTTGTATTGTGCCATATCATATTAGAGAAGAACCAACTAAGTTGACAACCACAACAATGTAAAAGTTCAACAAAAAGCAATACAAGAGATTTTTTTGACAATGAACAGCAATGAATGTAAAACTGATAAAATGAAAACAATAACATTCAGTTACAATAAAATTCAAACAATTAAATTGAGTAAAAGTGCAAAACAATACCACTAAATGAGTGTTAGTTGTAAGAAACAGTCTTATCACAAGTTGCAAACTGTTCCTTAAACAAAAAGGTGACTGATAAGAAAAGTCCCTATAACCAGTTTACCTCTTCTTAACACTCAGAAGACACAACAAAACATGATCCTGAGAATGGACCGAACGGATACATCAGACATGAAAGTTTTCAGGTTATTCCCAGAATTCTGTTTTTTTTTTTTTTTCTTTTTTTTTTCTTTTTTTTTTGTAGATCTATGTATTTTTCCAGGAAAAAGGTGTGACCAGATTTTTTTTTTTTTTTTGTTGGGGGGGGGGGGGTAATATATTTTGCGTAAAAAAAAAAGTCTTAGCTCTGAGATGCTGAACAACACCACCTGGGGCAGCTCACCCCAAGATATTTTATGAACTCGAGTACTTGCATAACCACCATATTTGGAGACGTGCGCCTACACAGATATGACACAGTTTACTGCAGCACCAAGCTTGTGGTATCATATTCATGAAGACTTGAGGCTGTACTTGCAGCCAAAGGTGCATCAACAAAGTATTGAGCAAAGGGTGTGAATACTTATGTAAACCTGATTTCTTCCGTTTTTATTTTTAAAAAATTTGCAAAAATTAAACCTTTTTTCATGTTGTCAATATGGGGTGTTGAGTAGAATTTTGAGGGGAAAAATTAATTTCATCCATTTTGGAATAAGGCTGTAACATAACAAAATGTGGAAAATGTGTAGCATTTCTGAATGCACTGTATATTATGTACCAGATTGTCACGTAACTTTGTGAATTTTAATAAATACTGTATTTTACAACATTTTTCTGAAATCTTCAAATGAAAGTCTCTCTGAAATGTCTTCAGTTTATTGCTCTAAAATGCAGATGAATGTGCTAGCCCATGAAGAACTTTATATGTTAAATCAAACCTCAAATCAGACCTCACGTGTAGAAGAAGGCAATCTAGAAAACAAAACTAGTCAATTCTAAAAGAAACAAAGGCATGAATCAGTGTCTCTGCATCCACCACTGAGACGCTGAATCCTTGCAATTAAAGAATGCAAAGTATAACACCAGAGTTCACCCTCATTTTTTTTAAAGTTATTACTCTGTTGGATGACACATGAATCCAGTATTAACTGGTTTTTGTGCCTCCAGTGAACAATCACCACTAATTTGTGTAGGAGTTGAAGAGCAAGCATTTACTGGACATCTCGCTGATGCTTAACAATCTTTCTATGTCCCAATTTTAGAGGAATTATCAGCATGAATCGACATATAAAGCTGGGTGTCATCAGCATAACAGTGAAAAGGAAGTCCGTAGCTTCAGAAAAATTCTCCAAGAGGTGCAATATATATAGAGAGGAACAAAGGACCAAACACAGCACCCTGCAGGTCCCCGTAAATTATTGGAATACTGGATAAAGCACTGCACTAATCAGAATCAGAGTAGCTTTTATTCGGCAAGTATCCACAGAATACAAGGAATTTGACTTCGGTTTGAGCTGCATGTATAATATACAGTAAACACTGAATAATTCACAGTAATAAAATGTGCAAATCAGATCCAGCAACCAGAAGTGTGCTTCACCACACTGCAGCTTCCACATCTGAGTCCATCACCAGCTTCGCACCACAATCTGCATTGCTGTATGCATAGACTGAACTTGTAGTATTTATTCTGTGTTCACAGCTCACTGCTGTCAAGCTACTCCAACCTAGTCAGCAACTGGCAGGTAGGAAATATCTCACAGCTGTTTCCCACGTGTACAGCACACTGAGAGTGACAATGTTTTCATACCTATCACATCATGATTTGTCTGTATTTGAATGTGTGTGTGTGTGTGTGTGTGTGTGTGCGATGTCACTGTAAAATGCTGTAAATGTTTGCATTAGATGAAAAATGCTAAAGAACTGAAGTCAGTCATTTACAGTGCATCGAGAAAGTTTTCACAGCTTTTCACTTTTTCCACATTTTTTTTATGTTACAGTCTTTTTTGTCATGGTTGAGCTTGTGGGGTTGTAATCGGGAATGTTTTGCTCCGTCTAGGTGTTTATTTTATGTGTGGGTTTTCTTTGTCTGGGTGATTATTTCATGCGTGGGTTCTGGTTGGGGGTTTTCTGTCTGTATCACTTCCTGTTCCGGAGCACAGCGGTGTTTTTCTGTATCTGTTAGCTGTTTAATCTGCGCAGTTAGATTGATCTAGTTAACTAGATAACGATTTGTTTCACAGTGTAATCTTCACGTGCCTTAACTAAAGCACTCCCTCTGCTGAATCACCTCTAAATTATTTACACATTATTCACTTTGTGTGTTTTTAGGAATCCGCTAGCTTAACGCAGCTACTAGCTCTTAGCCGATTTAGCATGGCGGCTTCTCCTGTCTCTCCCGCACTTTTCTGCTCTGGGTGTGAAATGTTTAGTTATTCCTCGGCCTGCTCTAGCAGTAATGGTACTTGTAATAAGTGTAGCTTATTCGTAGCTTTGGAGGCCAGGCTGGGCGAATTGGAGACTCGGCTCCGCACCATGGAAAATTCTACAGCTAGCCAGGCCCCTGTAGTCGGTGCGGACCAAGGTAGCTTAGCCGCCGTTAGTTCCCTTCCAGCAGATCCCGAGCAGCCGGGAAAGCAGGCCGACTGGGTGACTGTGAGGAGGAAGCGTAGTTCTAAACAGAAGCCCCGTGTACACCGCCAACTCGTTCACATTTCTAACCGTTTTTCCCCACTCGGCGACACACCCGCAGAGGATCAAACTCTGGTTATTGGCGATTCTGTTTTGAGAAATGTGAAGTTAGCGACACCAGCAACCATAGTCAGTTGTCTTCCGGGGGCCAGAGCAGGCGACATTGAAGAAAATTTGAAACTGCTGGCTAAGGCTAAGCGTAAATTTGGTAAGATTGTAATTCACGTCGGCAGTAATGACACCCGGTTACGCCAATCGGAGGTCACTAAAATTAACACTGAATCGGTGTGTAACTTTGCAAAAACAATGTCGGACTCTGTAGTTTTCTCTGGGCCCCTCCCCAATCGGACCGGGAGTGACATGTTTAGCCGCATGTTCTCCTTGAATTGCTGGCTGTCTGAGTGGTGTCCAAAAAATGAGGTGGGCTTCATAGTTAATTGGCAAAGCTTCTGGGGAAAACCTGGTCTTGTTAGGAGAGACGGCATCCATCCCACTTTGGATGGAGCAGCTCTCATTTCTAGAAATCTGGCCAATTTTCTTAAATCCTCCAAACCGTGACTATCCAGGGTTGGGACCAGGAAGCAGAGTTGTAGTCTTACACACCTCTCTGCAGCTTCTCTCCCCCTGCCATCCCCTCATTACCCCATCCCCGTAGAGACGGTGCCTGCTCCCAGACCACCAATAACCAGCAAAAATCTATTTAAGCATAAAAATTCCAAAAGAAAAAATAATATAGCACCTTCACCTGCACCACAGACTAAAACAGTTAAATGTTGTCTATTAAACATTAGGTCTCTCTCTTCTAAGTCCCTGTTAGTGAATGATATAATAATTGATCAACATATTGATTTATTCTGTCTTACAGAAACCTGGTTACAGCAGGATGAATGTGTTAGTTTAAATGAGTCAACACCCCCGAGTCACACTAACTGCCAGAATGCTCGTAGCACGGGCCGAGGCAGAGGATTAGCAGCAATCTTCCATTCCAGCTTATTAATTAATCAAAAACCCAGACAGAGCTTTAATTCATTTGAAAGCTTGACTTGGAAGTCCCAAAAACCAGTTTTATTTGTTATTATCTATCATCCACCTGGTCGTTACTGTGAGTTTCTCTGTGAATTTTCAGACCTTTTGTCTGACTTAGTGCTTAGCTCAGATAAGATAATTATAGTGGGCGATTTTAACATCCACACAGATGCTGAGAATGACAGCCTCAACACTGCATTTAATCTATTATTAGACTCAATTGGCTTTGCTTAAAATGTAAATGAGTCCACCCACCACTTTAATCATATCTTAGATCTTGTTCTGACTTATGGTATGGAAATTGAAGACTTAACAGTATTCCCTGAAAACTCCCTTCTGTCTGATCATTTTTTTTAATAACATTTACATTTACTCTGATGGACTACCCAGCAGTGGGGAATAAGTTTCATTACACTAGAAGTCTTTCAGAAAGCGCTGTAACTAGGATTAAGGGTATGATTCCTTCTTTATGTTCTCTAATGCCATATACCAACACAGTGCAGAGTAGCTACCTACACTCTGTAAGTGAGATAGAGTATCTCGTCAATAGTTTTACATCCTCATTGAAGACAACTTTGGATGCTGTAGCTCCTCTGAAAAAGAGAGCTTTAAATCAGAAGTGCCTGACTCCGTGGTATAACTCACAAACTCGCAGCTTAAAGCAGATAACCCGTAAGTTGGAGAGGAAATGGCGTCTCACTAATTTAGAAGATCTTCACTTAGCCTGGAAAAAGAGTCTGTTGCTCTATAAAAAAGCCCTCCGTAAAGCTAGGACATCTTACTACTCATCACTAATTGAAGAAAATAAGAACAACCCCAGGTTTCTTTTTAGCACTGTAGCCAGGCTGACAAAGAGTCAGAGCTCTATTGAGCCGAGTATTCCTTTAACTTTAACTAGTAATGACTTCATGACTTTCTTTGCTAATAAAATTTTAACTATTAGAGAAAAAATTACTCATAACCATCCAAGACGTATCGTTATCTTTGGCTGCTTTCAGTGATGCCGGTATTTGGTTAGACTCTTTCTCTCCGATTGTTCTGAGTTATTTTCATTAGTTACTTCATCCAAACCATCAACATGTCTATTAGACCCCATTCCTACCAGGCTGCTCAAGGAAGCCCTACCATTATTTAATGCTTTGATCTTAAATATGATCAATCTATCTTTATTAGTTGGCTATGTACCACAGGCTTTTAAGGTGGCAGTAATTAAACCATTACTTAAAAAGCCATCACTTGACCCAGCTATCTTAGCTAATTATAGGCCAATGTCCAACCTTCCTTTTCTCTCAAAAATTCTTGAAAGGGTAGTTGTAAAACAGCTAACTGATCATCTGCAGAGATATGGTCTATTTGAAGAGTTTCAGTCAGGTTTTAGAATTCATCATAGTACAGAAACAGCATTAGTGAAGGTTACAAATGATCTTCTTATGGCCTCAGACAGTGGACTCATCTCTGTGCTTGTTCTGTTAGACCTCAGTGCTGCTTTTGATACTGTTGACCATAAAATTTTATTACAGAGATTAGAGCATGCCATAGGTATTAAAGGCACTGCGCTGCGGTGATTTGAATCATATTTATCTAATAGATTACAATTTGTTCATGTAAATGGGGAATCTTCTTCACAGACTAAGGTTAATTATGGAGTTCCACAAGGTTCTGTGCTAGGACCAATTTTATAAACTTTATACATGCTTCCCTTAGGCAGTATTAAGCCTTCAGCTTTCAGGCTCCTCTCCTGTGGAACCAGCTCCCAATTCAGATCAGGGAGACAGACACCCTCTCTACTTTTAAGATTAGGCTTAAAACTTTCCTTTTTGCTAAAGCTTATAGTTAGGGCTGGATCAGGTGACCCTGAACCATCCCTTAGTTATGCTGCTATAGACTGAGACTGCTGGGGGGTTCCCATGATGCACTGAGTGTTTCTCTCTCTTTTTGCTCTGTATGCACCACTCTGCATTTAATCATTAGTGATTGATCTCTGCTCCCCTCCACAGCATGTCTTTTTCCTGGTTCGCTCCCTCAGCCCCAACCAGTCTCAGCAGAAGACTGCCCCTCCCTGAGCCTGGTTCTGCTGGAGGTTTCTTCCTGTTAAAAGGGAGTTTTTCCTTCCCACTGTCGCCAAGTGCTTGCTCACAGGGGGTCATTTTGACCGTTGGGGTTTTTACGTAATTATTGTATGGCCTTGCCTTACAATATAAAGCGCCTTGGGGCAACTGTCTGTTGTGATTTGGCGCTATATAAATAAAATTGATTGATTGATTGATTGTCTTTTGCTTGGGGTTTGGTCTGGGTGTGTCTGGTCCCTTTTGTTTGCCACGTCCTCTTCCTGCTTGTTCTCCCGCACCTGTGTCTTGTTAACCCTCTTCACACTGACTATTTAAGCCTCATGTTTTCCAAATGTCTCTGGCATATCATTTGTGCTTTATGCCTGCATTTCCAGCCTTTTTGTCTCAGTGTTGTAGTTACCTGTTCATGTACTCACTGTCTTCCTGTTGTTTGACCTCGCCTGCCACCTTATGTTTTGGACACTGTTGCTGTGTATTGTTTGCTGTCCAGTGTACCGACTCCTGCCTGGAAAATGAGTAAAGCCTTTTGAATTTCCACTTTGGTGTTGGAATCCAGCAATTCTGTTCTGCCAATTTGTGTCTGACTTTATTCCAAAATGGATGAAATTCATTTTTTCCCTCAAAATTCTACACAGAATACCCCATTACGACAGCGTGAAAAGATTTTTTTTTTTTTATATATATTTTTACATATTTATTAAAAATAAAAAACTATGAAATCACATGTATCTAAGTATTCGCCTTTGCCATGAAGCTCACAACTGACCTGAGGTGCATCCTGTTTCCACTGATCATCCTTGATGTTTCTACAGCTTGACTGGAGTCCACCTGGGGTAAATTCAGTTGATTGGACATGATTTGAAAAGGCACACACCTGTCTACATATAAGGTCCCACAGTTGACAGCGTATGTTAGATCACAAACCAAGCATGAAGTCAAAGGAATTGTCTGTAGACCTCCAAGACAGGATTGTCTTGAGGCACAAATCTGTGGAACAGTACAGAAACATTTCTGCTGCTTTGAAGGTTCCAATGAACGCAGTGGCCTCCATCATCCATAAATATAAAAAGTTTGGATCCACCAGGACTCTTCCTAGAGCTGACTGCCCTGAGTTATTGGGGGAGAAGGATCTTAGTCAGGGAGGTGACCAAGAACCCACTGGTCACTCTGTCAGAGCTCCAGCATTCCTCTGTGGAGAGAGGAGAACCTTCCAGAAGGACTATCTCTGCAGCAATCCACCAATCAAGCCTGTATGGTAGAGTGGACAGACAGAAGCCACTCCAAAGGCACATGGCAGCCCACCTGGAGTTTGCCAAAAGGCACCTAAAGGACTCTCAGACCATGAGAAACAATATTCTCTGGTCTGATGAGACAAAGATTAAATTCTTTGGCATGAATGCCAGACATGATGTTTGGAGGAAACCAGGCACCATCCCTACAGTGAATCATGGTGGTGGCAACATCATTAGGAAATTAAACATTTTAATATTTCAGACTTTAATTTTAACCACCTTAGATAGTGTGGTATTTTTGAGTTTAATAATGTTCTGACTGATTTTTGATGTAATTTGGATGATTCTGAATCATTGTTACTTGTTTTCCTGATCATTTTATTTTGATTCTTTTATTAGCACACCGCACATCCACCGGCGCGGCTCCACCTGAAGCCCGAGGCGCCAGCGCAGTTCCACCGGCGTGGCTTTACCGAGGTGCCAGCACGGATTTATCTGACCATGGGTCCGAAGAAGGCACTGACGGCGGAGGAGGGAGACGATATCAAGAAGTCCCTGGACTTTTTGTCTGAGGAAATCTCTGTTGTTAAAATGCAGCAGAAATCCATTATGGAGCTGGTGGAAGAAGTGAAGGCTCTCCGGATCCAGAATGCCGAGAAAGACCGGCATCTGGTGCACCTGGAGAACCGTGTTGCGGAGTTGGAACAGTACACAAGGATGAACGACGTTATTATTATAGGAATTCATATTAAACCTCAGTGGAACAACAGGTGGCTGACTTCCTGCAGTCTAAAGGTATTCAAATGGACTGTAATAACATTGAAGCGTGCCACCCCCTGCCCAGGAGAGAGGATGGAGACAAGCGAGCTGTTATAATGAGGTTTGTCAACAGAAAACATAAAATGGCATTGTTAAAACAGGGACGGAAACTCAAAGGAACAAACGTATTCATCAATGAACATCTGACCAAAAGAAACGCAGACGTTGCCAGGAAAGCTCGTTTCTTAAAAAAGCAGGGAAAAATTCAACAGACATGGACATCCAACTGCAAAACATTCATCAAACTGAACGGAACACCAGAACAAGCGAAGGTTATGGTAATCAGGAACATCGAGGAACTGGACAAATACGATCAATAAGGTATGAGGACACAAACACATCACAACACCATGACACAGACCAGAGGAACCTATTCATCTACTACATCATCTACATCTGGAGACAAGAAGGATATAACTCAAAGGATTGCTGATCATGGAAAACTAGAACTGAGAACATTTAAATACACAGCCACAATGTACTGGACTTGGAGCACGATATAGACCCGGACAATAATTTCTTCTCAAATATTAATGACAGTTGTTGCTATTATACAGATGAACAGTTTAATCGGATCATTAAAACGGATAACAAATTATCAATAATCCATTTCAACAGCAGAAGTCTGTATGCAAACTTTAACAACATTAAAGAATATTTAAGTCAATTTAAAAAAAATATTTAACATAATTGCTATATCAGAAACATGGATCAATGAAGATAAAGGAATGGATTTTGAACCGATCGAAGCAGTGGTTCGCAGATTGAAGCAATGCTTCGACCTATTGTTTCGTTTATTCTTTCTTTCGCTTAATTTTCCCCCGCTAAAACCCTAAAGAGCATACTTCTGTGAGTATTATTTACCTTTTCTATGTTAAACCGACCTGTTATGGTCTTCTGAAACAGTTGATAGATGTATTTTATAACTTAAAAACGGGAGCGACGCTAACGCGTTAGCATGTCTATGGCATTTTCAATGTTAAAAGTTAGCATGAAGCAGTTCCAGCTGTCTTCACGTTCGGGTGCATTTGTTTTCAAATTGGAATATTTCTTAAATTTATTTTTGTTTATATATTAATAATCTAATGATTATTATATACAATTTCAGAGAAAGAGACAAAAAGAACCTGAATAGATACACAACAGAAAATAAAATATAAAAGCAACTAATGAACATACATACATACATACAGAAATAAATGTTTCCTGTGAACACCTAGTGACTCTTCCACCTCCATTTCATCCCTGTTTTATTTAAGTTTAATGACAGTTTGTTTCGGTCAAACCATATTTTCAATGTGTTAATTTCTTCAGTGATTTCCTCCAGAACTATCTGCCAAACTAGAAAACTGCTGCATCCTTGTAAGAGCAGAATACTACTGGAATGAATCTGAATAAGGAAAGTTGTTTTTTTTTTTTTCTCACTAAATTGATGCTGCACTCACTGCAGTTTATTGTCTGGAATAGTCCCAGATTGCATTTCAGAGCTTCTAGAATTGAAACATTTTCGTGCAGGTGGTGTTGGGGGGTAATTTTGGGTTTGGGGTCTTGGGCCACATGTAGAACAAATCAGTTTTTAAATTAAGCTTTCAATTCATATAGTGGCATCTACCTTTTTTTTTTTTTTTTTTTTTTTTTTAAAGGTTACTTTATACTTTTATACTTTAAGTAGGTTTTGGAGCACATACTTTTTCACTTTTACTTGAGTAAAGAGGTCAAGTTGATACTTCAACTTTTACCAGAGTGTTTTTAAACTGCAGTATTTATACTTCTACTTAAGTAACAATTGTGTGTACTTTTGACACCACTGTTAGTTACTTTGCTGATTAGTTACTTTGCTGATTGCTCAGTCAGTTAAGTGTAACCAAGTTAGATTACTAGTTACCTTATTAGTTACATTACTTATTAGCTGCAAGTTTTCGGCAGATTTTAATAAAGTAATTGCATAAAGCTGCTAATGAAGTAATTGTATAAAGTATCTGTATAAAGCAACTAAAAAAGTAACTAAGAAAGTACCTTTTCAAAGGTACTTTGACAACACTGCTAAAGACATACATGTTAGGTGAATTGTGCACTTTATAATCGTCCAGGTCTCCCTTGCAAAAGAGGTCTCAATCTCAGTGGGACTAACCTGGTTAAATTAATAGGAGCAAGTGTCTGTATTTTAGACTAAGTTTACATTATCTGGCATTCTTAATGGAGTAAGTCACCAGAATCTTCTCTTTATCAGTTTCTTTTAGATTATAAGACCGTTGTCAACCTGGAGATGAGAGGAACACGTTCAAGGGTGTATAACTTTGCTACATCCCAGAGTAGACTCAACCGCTGCACCTTCAGCACACATGAGACCACTTGTGTTGTGTGGGCCGCCAGAAGAGGAGGTACTGCTGGCCCACCACCAGAGGGCGCCCTGCCTGAAGTGCGGGCCTCAGGCAGGAGAGGGCGCTGCCACCACAGACACAGCCGGGGGTGACAGCTGTCACTCATTATCTCTTGACAGCTGTCACCCATCTACACTACATCATCTCACTCCATAAAGACCGGACGTCATCTCCACCTCGTTGCCGAGATATCATCTACCTGTGAAGGTAATATTCTCTGCTGTATTAAGTAATTGTGACTTACGTGTGTTCTGTTAGCAGCCGTTGTCCTGTGGTGCCTTGTCAGCTGGGTTAGGGTTAGGGTTACAACAACAGGATATCTCGGCCAACGTCATGGATCCCGAGGGGCGTCAACCATCTGTTGGACAGCCAATGGAAGAGCAGGGTGCACAGGCGTCGGCTGGAGGCGTGATTGGTGGGTTGCAGCACATCCTCACCGCCTTTACCGCTCGGATGGACCTGATGACCGAGCAACACATCATCCTTAATCGTAGGATGGAGGCTCTCACCGCACAGGTGGAAGCGCGCGCTCAGGGCGCTGCTGCAGCTCCTCCTCCTGCCAACCCGGTGCCGCATACAGACATTCCACTGGTCATTCAACGACCCTCCCCACCATCCCCTGAAGCATACATAGGCCCCCCAGAGCCGTACGGAGGTTGTGTGGAGACGTGCGCGGACTTTCTTATGCAGTGTTCGCTCGTCTTTGCACAGCGTCCCGTGATGTACACGTCTGATGCCAGCAAGGTGGCTTACGTGATTAATTTGCTTCGAGGTGAGGCACGCGCTTGGGCTACAGCGCTTTGGGAACAAAGTTCACGGCTCCTTGCCTCTTATACTGGGTTTGTGAGGGAGCTCAGAACTGTTTTTGATCACCCTAACAGAGGCGAAACCGCATCTACCGTGCTGCTGTCAATGAGACAGGGGCGCCGGAGCGCAGCCGAATATGCAGTCGACTTCCGCATCACGGCTGTGAGATCCGGCTGGAATATGACTGCGCTCCGCACCGCCTTCATAAACGGACTGTCGTTGGTCCTGAAGGAGCACCTGGTGGCTAAGGAGGAACCGCGGGATTTGGCTGAGCTTATCGATTTGGTTATACGATTGGACAATCAGTTAGAAGAATGCCGTCGGGAGCGAGGCGAAGGGCGCGGACAGGCACAAGCCGTCCCTCTTCCTCCCGGGTCCGAAAGGGAGCCGTCTTCCCCACGCTCCACAGCCACAGCGCTCCGTGTGGCTACAGCTCCCCCTGCTGACGATGCTAGGGACACGAGCAGGGCCACATTCAGACAAAGGAGGCTGGTCCGCGGGGAGTGCTTTCTCTGCGGCTCAAGTGAGCATCAGCAGAGAGACTGCCCCAAACGGCCAAAACACAAACGCCCGCCCTTAGAGACTGGGCTGAGGGGGGGTCAAAACATTCACGTGGGTCATACTCATCTTTCAACACGACTCCCAGTTACAATCCTGAGTGGGGATTTAACCCTTCAAGCCCCAGCACTGGTGGACACGGGGTCAGAAGGGAATCTGCTGGATAGCAGATGGGCAAGGGAGGTAGGGCTCCCTCTAGTGGCGCTTTCTTCCCCAGTGAAGGTGCGAGCACTAGATGGCACTCTTCTCCCTTTTATCACACACGAGACACTACCTGTAACCCTGGTAGTGTCTGGGAATCACCGGGAGGAGATTGAGTTTTTTGTAACTCCTTCTACCTCCCGCGTGATTTGGGCTTCCCATGGATGATTAAACACAATCCCCGGATTGATTGGCCGTCTGGGGTTGTGGCTCAGTGGAGCGAAACCTGCCACCGGAATTGTTTAGGACCCTCGGTTCCTCCCGGTGTAAACGCTAAGGAGGAGGTTAAAGTCCCTCCCAATCTGACGGTGGTGCCGGTTGAGTACCACGATCTTGCTGACTTCTTCAGCAAGGATCTGGTGCTCACCCTTCCCCCACACCGTCCGTACGATTGTGCCATTGATTTGGTCCCGGGCGTTGAGTTCCCGTCCAGCAGGCTGTACAATCTCTCACGTCCCGAGCGCGAATCAATGGAGACCTACATCCGGGACTCATTAGCTGCCGGGTTGATCCGGAATTCCACCTCCCCAATGGGTGCAGGTTTCTTTTTTGTGGGCAAGAAAGATGGCGGACTCCGTCCATGCATTGATTACAGGGGGCTGAACGACATAACTGTTCGTAATCGATACCCTTTACCCCTGTTGGATTCAGTGTTCATGCCCCTGCATGGAGCCCAAATTTTCACCAAAGTGGATCTTAGGAATGCGTACCACCTGGTTCGGATCTGGAAGGGAGACGAATGGAAGACGGCATTCACTCTTGAGGAGTGGAGACACCTGTTGAAGGGAGCGTCTGTGCCTTTCACGGTTTTCACTGACCATCGGAACCTGGAGTATATCAGGACCGCCAAGTAGCTGAACCCCAGGCAAGCCCGCTGGTCACTGTTCTTCGGGGGTTTTGACTTCCGAATCACCTACCGCCCCGGGACCAAGAACCAGAGATCGGATGCATTGTCCCGGGTGCATGAAGACGAAGTCAAGACTGAGCTGTTGGATCCACCGGAGCCCATCATTCCGGAGTCCACTATCGTGGCCACCCTCACCTGGGACGTGGAGAAGACCGTCCAGGAGGCCCTGGCACGGAGCCCGGACCCCGGAACAGGGCCGAAGAACAGACTCTAGGTCCCACCGGAGGCAAGAGCTGCTGTCTTGGATTTCTGTCACGGTTCTAAGCTCTCCTGTCATCTGGGGGTGCGAAGGACCGTGGCAGTGGTCTGGCAGCGCTTCTGGTGGGCGTCCCTGGAGGCCGACGTCCGGGAGTATATCCAGGCCTGCACCATCTGTGCCAGGGGCAAGGCAGACCATCAGAAGGCACAAGGACTTCTTCAGCCACTTCCTGTGCCTCATCGCCCCTGTGCCTCATCGCCCCTGGTCCCACATCGGTCTGGATTTTGTCACAGGCCTCCTGCCGTCCCAGGGCATGACGACCATCTTCACGATAGTGGACCGGTTCTCCAAGGCGGCCCACTTCGTGGCCCTCCCAAAGCTCCCCACAGCCCAGGAGACTGCAGACCTCCTGGTCCACCACGTCGTCCGTCTGCATGGGATACCTACCGACATCGTCTCTGATCGTGGTCCCCAGTTCTCCTCACATGTCTGGAGGAGCTTCTGCTGGGAACTGGGGGCCACTGTGAGCCTCTCGTCCAGGTATCACCCGCAGACCAATGGACAGGCAGAACGGGCCAATCAGGAATTGGAGCAAGCCCTGCGCTGTGTGACGTCCGCACACCCGACGGCCTGGAGTGAACATCTGGCCTGGATCGAGTATGCGCATAACAGCCAGGTGTCCTCTGCCACCGGCCTCTCCCCATTTGAGGTGTGTTTGGGGTATCAGCCCCCATTGTTTCCCGTGGTGGAGGGAGAGGTCGGTGTGCCCTCGGTCCAGGCCCACCTGCGGAAGTGCCATCGAGTGTGGCGCTCCACCCGTTCTGCCTTGTTGAAGGCCCGGACGAGGGCGAAGACCCATGCAGACCGCCGGCGATCCCCGGCCCCTGCTTACCAGCCCGGGCAGAAGGTGTGGCTATCCACGAAGGACATCCCCCTCCAGGTGGACTCCTCGAAACTCAAGGACAGGTATATTGGTGCCCGTTGAGGGGGGGGTCCTGTTGTGTGGGCCACCAGAAGAGGAGGTACTGCTGACCCACCACCAGAGGGCGCCCTGCCTGAAGTGCGGGCTTCAGGCACGAGAGGGCGCTGCCGCCACAGACACAGCCGGGGGTGACAGCTGTCACTCATTATCTCTTGACAGCTGTCACCCATCTACACTACATCATCTCACTCCATAAAGACCAGACGTCATCTCCACCTCGTTGCCGAGATATCATCTACCTGTGAAGGTAATATTCTCTGCTGTATTAAGTAATTGTGACTTACGTGTGTTCTGTTAGCAGCCGTTGTCCTGTGGTGCCTTGTCAGCTGGGTTGGCGGTTTGTGAGAGTGCCGACGTCTTCGCCTCTCACTCCTTCCAGATAAGCGATTTAACAGGAGCTGCATGAGTGTGTGATTAGAGGTGGAGGTGACTTTCCACCATCTGACTGTTTTTGTTACTAGGTATGCACACACCCACGTCTCACTGTTTGTGCTCCTCGCCAGCAGTACCAGATCCGACAGTCGGGGACGGTGATCACCTGGGAATCCGGGACTTGGCGGCTCCAGTATTCACCGGGTTCTGTGGCAGTGGAAATCGTGTGGTTCCGGCTCTTCTCAGGACAGACGTCTTCTATCCTGGAGCCTGCCCACACGTCACCTTTGTGGATTGACTGTTATCAGATTCTGAGATTGTCTGTATATTCGTTGTGCACATTCACAACATGAAATTGTTACTTTTTGGCTCATCTATTGGCCGTTCATTTGCGCCCCCTGTTGTGGGTCCGTGTCACTACACTTTCCACAACTACTTGTACCCATTACAGGTAGAACATTTAGACTTCATCTCAATTTAAGGGGTTTTCAGGATTTTCAGAGTTAATTTTTTAATCATTCCACCTTTTGTGTTATAGTTACAGAGTGTCGAATTATCCACCGATCAGCACCGAGTTCCAGCAGGATGTAATGAGGCAGCCTCCTAACTACAATGGTAACACCAGAGTGGATTACCAGAGGCTCATAGATAAATACGGCACGCACTATATCCGCCAGGTCAGTACATAATGCACACATCACCACTGTCCTTGTTGTGTGGGCCGCTGAAGAGGAGGTACTGCTGGCCCACCACCACCAGATGGCGCCCTGCTTGGAATGCGGGCTTCAAACACGAGAGGGCGCCGGAGCCACTGGGAGTGACAGCTGTCACTCTTCATCAGCACCAGCTGTCACTCATTCAACCCATCACCATAAAGGCCGGACTGCAACTCCATCTCCTCGCCGAGAAATCAGCTACCATTCAGGTAATTTTCTCTGCTGACTCAAAACCTTGAGTAATAATCTGAACTTCTTTGCAGCCATTTTCCTGTGGTGTTTTCCTCATCTGTGGGATTGGCGTTTGGTGTGATCAGCGACGGCTTCGCTTCACACCCCAATCAGATAAGTGATTAAACAGGAGCTGCACGAGTGTGTGATTGGACGTGGAGGTGCTCCCTCCCAAAAGAACACAGACTGTGGGATTATTGAGTGTGCGAACTCACACTCATCAATACTGTTTCTGTTCTCTGCCAGCAGTACCGGGTCTGACTGCTGAAGACAGTGGCCACCTGGGGCGCAGGGCTTGGCGGCTCCGGTGTTCTTCAGATCCATTGGTGGTGGAAGCTGTGTGGGATCCGGCTCTTCTCTCGCCAGACGTCTTCTATCTTCGAGCCTGCCCACACGTCACCTTGTGTATAATTGACATTCCACCATATTGTTATTGTCTGTACTTCACTGTGCGATTCACAACATTAAATTGTTACTTTTTGGCTTATCCATTGTCCGTTCATTAACGCCCCCTGTTGTGGGTCCGTGTCACGACACTTTCCCAACAGTCCTGTGCCAAAGAAAACACATATCTGTGAATAAGTATCAACCATTGTCACTCTGTTGTATCACTATTATGTCAATTCAGTTGTGTTGCTGCTCTCCACTTTCGGCCCGTCTTGGAGGACGTCTCAAACGAATCACAGCTGCACGGACGTGTTTGGCCATGCTTAACGGTCTCTCCTGTGATCAGGTGTGTGCACAAACACATACACGACGCTATAAGGTTTGGCAAAATATTGCTCCACTTAAATGCAAAGTTATTGGTATGATGAGGAAACGACATGGCATAAAAAGATAAAATATAAGGCAATGCCAAAATATTCTCAGCCGTATGAGCGTTGTGTTTTTTTTATAATTTGCAGTTGTTTAATTAATTATTAAGATCAAATTGTCCTACGTACAATTTATACATGTTCAATAAAGCCCCTTGTCTATCAATCAAAAACAATATTTACATTTTAGAAGAGCAGAAGTTTTGCAAATCAAGGAATAGTTGTAGATCACCCTCATTAATACCCTTTGCAGGTTTTAATGAGACAGATTTAACTCCACAGGAAGTTAGAGTAGAGAGCAGGTTGAGTCTAGTCTGGAGAGGTGGAGCTATGCTCTGGAGAGCAGGGGAATGAAAGTCGGCAGGAGCAAGACTGAGTACATGTGTGTGGATAAGAGGGAGCCCAGAGGAATAGTGCAGTTACAAGTAGTAGAGGTGGTGAAAGTAGATGAGTGGCACTAACAAAAAGACAGGAGGCAGAGCTGAACATGTTGCGATTCTCGTTGGGAGTGACGAAAATGGACAGGATTAGAAATTAACATATCAGAGGTACAGCTCAGGTGGGACAGTTTGGAGACAAAGTCGGCGAGATTGAGATGGTTTGGATATGTGCAGAGGAAGGACCCAGGGTATAGAGGGAGAAGGATGCTGAGGATGGAGATACCAGGCAGGAGGAGAAGAGGGAGGCCAAAGAGGAGGTTTATGGATGTGCTGAGGGAGGACATGCAGGTGGTTGATGTGACAGAGGAAGATACAGAGGACAGGGTGAGATGAAAACAATTGATCTGCTGTGGCGACCCCTAACAGGAACAGCCAACAGAAGAAGAATAAAAAAAATATCACTTATATATTCACTTTTGTTGGAACTGATTTTACGTTGACATGACATACAAAAAAAAAGGGTGGGGGGGGGCATCAAAAAGGACTTTCAATATAACTTTGCGAGCCTAAGACCTTTGCACAACACTATACGTATATACATGCCAAAATTTACAAAACAAAACAAAAAAATTCTATACTAATATTAGCTAAAAGCAACCACAGCAGAATAAATGTGCAATAATACTTTTTTTCTTAATTGGAGGTTTTTTTTTTTTTTTTTTTGGTCATAAGAATACATATGCATGTATGTTAAAGATGGAGGACAGTCACTGTTGGATAATAATGATATAATTCTTTATGAAGGTGAACACACAGGTCAACCTGAGGATCGAGCTCTGGGATAAAGACGTGAGGGTGGATGATCTCCTGATGACATGTGACACGTCCGTGTTTGCAGGGACACACAATCACACCTACTTGGCCAAGAAGGGCAGCGTTCGATTTCAGTACACTCTGACCTGCGACAACCACCTGACTGGGAACAAGTGTGACCAGTACAAACCATCTCCATGATGACAATTGTGTTTCTGGCACATTTTTACAAATCGTTTTTCTGAAATCAAGTATGACATCAGAGCTTTATGAGTAATGAGTTGATGATATCTTAATGTTCTTTGACACTTTCTCAAGAGCCAAAGTTGTAAAATGGTTTTGGGTTGTGAAACTGGACCAATTTGTCTTGAGTGTCCCTCTTCAGAGTGGTGAGCATTTTTTATTTTTATTGTTTTTTTTTTAAGTGGGGGTCATTACAGAAATGGCCCGATCCTGTTTTAAAGCAAAGCAAATTAACTGTATTCTCACAGAGAATCCAAAAATATCAAATTTACACCTTACTCTGCAGTGCAACGGATTTGAAAAATCATTCATATGGTGACACAAGAATCAAATCCTGTATGATTAAACTCCTGAACCTGCCTCTTTTTAACCCTCTGGGGTCCAAGGGCATTTTTTGGACAGTTCACTCGCCTGGCATAAATGTTTTATTATTGCTGTTAACAGCACTCCCTGCATCCCACAATCAAGTTTTATGTCTCTTTTTTTTCAGGACAACCTGTGCTTTCAGAATATATATGTTTTTGCTGTGTTTTATAAGTGTAATAAAGGTTTACAATCAAAAATAGACAAGGAAAAAATTAAGTGAAAAATAATTTTCCACACATTTATTCAAAACACACAGCAAACTATAATAAACAACGGTTTTGACACTTTATAAAGGTAATTTGAGGTCTTGTGTGAAAGACTGTACAACAAAAAGGTTCAAACAATAAACACAAATGCACATTTTGAACAATATATACAAAATGGTCTATGCGTTTTGTTGTCCATTGATATGGTAAACAGTGCAGAGAAAGCAACAGAGTTATCCAGTAACATTCACATGCAAACTAGTGGAGCAATCGTGATAGTTACACACTCTTTGTTTGAGCATGTGAGATTGTCATCAGAGGCTCTCCGTGTGCTCCTGCTTTCACTGATCACTGTGCGTAATGGCGCAGGGCGCGCTGAGTATGTACTAATAGTATGTACTCATTGGAGCTATTCAAACGGGCCAACTAGTAACATATCACTCCTGAAAACAATCTTTGACTGTTCACGTGAGGTGAATCTGCCCTACGATTGGATTTTGGAAAACCATATGAAGGTGAACCAATTCCAATTGGACACTCACATTACGCACGTCATCACACAGCTTCTATGAGGAATACAAAGATGGCTGATGATTGGCTCGAAAGTCTGCGGAGTTAACTTTTCAGCAAAAAAAGAAAGGAGGTTTCTATCTCATATCATTCAAAAGTTATTTATAATTTAGTAAAGCTTGGTCTCAGCCATCGTATATGACGGCGTTGGCCCCAGAACAAAAACATCACCTAAAATTCCAAGTTGGCCATCAAAGATTGTTTGAAATTACACTTTTAGGAAAAATAAAGACAAAGTGTCCTATTTGGATATTTTTTGGATCAACAATAATGTTATCAGCTGTACATAAACTGATGTTTGCATTTAAAAGATGCTACAGTATTTAATTTTATAATGAAATACTGTTATATAATGAAAAAACAAGAGAGCAGTCAAAGAGATTTATTTCAATATGGCTGCTACTCTTGACCTGATGACCCCGAATAACGATATTCTGTGTAACGATCCTGTTTTACAATTTCAAAATTTTCTTTTGGTGTCCATTTTGAAATTTCAAGGTTGAGGCTGCTATTTTGGGTTTTAGATGCAGCTCAGCTGAATATACGGTGTCAGAAACATAAAATTAGACACCAAAATAATTCCAACTGAATCATCTAAACAGTATTGGTAAATCTGAACTTTGACCAAACGTGGGTTGACCTTTCCACGCTTCCAATCAGACTGATTTAGCACAAGGTTAGATATTATGCAAGTTAAATATTTAGAATTCTGTCTGTGTGAAATGAGCAGAGACTTAGTGAGACTCAGATGAGGAGTGTCACTTGCATTGGGACAAAATGCTGCGACATTTTGGCCATGTGATGCGTTTCTACGGACACAATCCAGACCACAGGTGCCTGAGTGTTGACGACCCCAGAGGCTGGAGAAGGCCAAGTGCACGTCCATGTTTCATCTGGCTCCAGCAGATAGATGGTTACTTTCAAGAGTTGGAGGTGAACCGATTGTGTGCCTGGGTGGCTGCCATCTAGAACTCAAGACAGTGGATGTGGTAACACATGGCGCACATGATGCTCCCACACCTGACCTGCCTGATGTATGAGGAGTATTTTGGAATGTTTTAAACAGGACTGTAGTGTTCTGTTGACCCCACCCAATAATTCTCACCACTTTGGAGAGGGATACCAAAGTCAAATTACTTCAGTATCCTCCAGCCAACATAAAAACCCATTTAATTCCTTGAAATCCCCATGAAAGTGTCATAGAACATTAAGATTGCTCCTTTCTAACATATGTATGTTGACTGAATCTATAATATATATATATATATACTCGTATATATATATTTAAACAGCGTGTAATTTTGATTTGAATAAATCTGTTATCTTGTGTGCTAATCAGACATTGATGTAAACTGATATGAAGAATGCTGGTTGAATTTAAGTTTGTGTTTAGTATTACTGGGGAAAAGAGCTGGGACCATTTCCACTAAACACCTTGGCTCTTATCCACAAAGTGACTCAAAGTCCTCTCAAAGCACTCCTAACTTAGCCTAAAATTTGCTGGCAAGGAATCCTCGACTAAGAGAGATTCAAGAGTTGTCTGAGAGCAACTCTGGGCAAGGAGTTGACAGAACCGCCTATCTTTGTGAGGAGGCGGGGTTGACCCTGTTGCTAGGGATGCTACAGCCCTCTAAGAGCTGTGATTGGTTGTCACAGATAGGGCAGGAGAAATAAAAAAACAAACATGCACTCCGCCGCCTAGTCATGAATGGACAGTGAAATCAACCGATCATATAAGCTGAGCTACATTAAGATGTGTAATCATCAGGATAACTTTGTTATGATGATGAAACTCAGCAGAATTAAATAAATTGTTACACAGCTTGAAAATGTTTGAATGTAACTCATTCACATGGTGATTTTCTATATATTAAAGCGTGCGTGCATGCATGCATGTGTGCGTTTATTTAGTGCGTCCATCCTGAGTACATAATATCATTGTAAATACGTTAAAAATATATGCATGACATAGGAAAGTGAAAACACTTATTTCCATTGTAGTCCGTTTAAAATCAAATGACAAAATAGAAGTAATATTAAAAGAAAATAATATTAATAATACAAAATAATAAATTGTAAGAAATGTCTAAAAATGTGAGGAATTCTAACATTTTTCTTAGAATAACATCACTAGGAGCTATTTTTAGCCTTAGGATGCTTCGTGGAGGGCCCTTGAGACCAACAGTCTGGACATTCTGCAGTGAAGTCTGAAAGGAAACGTGCAGATGCGTTTGAGGTATATCTACCCACACATTGCTATTTATGAGGTGTGATGTCTCGTGCAAAGCAGAGCAGAAAGTCCTAGAAACAATTGTGTGTGTTGTGAGCACAATATAAAATCAACACATCAGAGTGTCATCTGTCACTCCCTTAAAGATACGAGTACACCGGGTTCTTACATGTTGCCATTGAGATAGGAGACTGATTGTTGAGAGGTTTTCTGGCAAGGAAACGATTTTACAGCAGGCAGAAGTACCCCAAAATACTAACGAGTGTGAGAAAAACTGGGAAAGCAAGAGCACAGATTGCAGCACACAAGTGACATTCTCCTGATACAGATGAGTGTTGTTGGCTACCAAGGCTCTGGCTGCTGACATCGCTTACTTTGATATTAATAATTGCATGAATGTTATAGAACTTACATGCAATTTACATTTTTCCCGTAGACAGGTATCACAATGTTGTGATGACCTTCATTTCAGATGTTATTACTTTGAAAAGGTGGCAAAAGTAAGCTCATTCCTGATGAGGTCAACCACAAACATTACCCCTGCACAATCAAGTCGGCAGAGTGTTACTGAATCACTGTCATTCAACATACCGAGAATGTCTCTCCTTCCACTCTGTCGTTCCGCAGTCTTGTCTGTTTAAGACACTCTTTAAAGTCCCCCTCCCTCCTCTTAACAGTTTATCAGCTTAGGAGCTCTCTTAAGACCTAAGATGCTTTGTGAATAACTTTTATATTACCAAGGGAAAATTCTAAGAAATGTCATAGAATTTTAGGAATTCTAAGATTTTTCTTAGAATGATGTCACTAAGAGCTAATTTTAGCCTTAGGATGCTTTGTGAATATGGGCCCTGATCTACACTCGGGGCCTCTTACTTTGCTTTGAGCCGAATAGTGTTTCCTGTCAAAATATACAGTGACTTGCAAAAGTATTCAGCCCCTTGGTATTTCATGCATTTTAATTTGTTTATGGTGTTTCAAATACAAAAAGTAAATCAGGCTTCTCAGTATAAAAATTTCTAAAAGTATCTTCCTTAGACTCAAACTGAAAACAAATCTTGACAACTTGATATAAATTAATTAAAAATATAAAAGCCAAGATGATGGGTTGCATAAGTAATCAGCCCGTTTGATATAATGCCTGTAAATAATCAGTTTTATTGCCAGTTTTCTTCAGACAAGTCAGGGGATGTATACATGAACATTTCCAAGTCACTGAATATGTCTTGAACTTTATTTACATCAGTTATGAAGAAATGCAAACAGTATGACACTCTATGGTAAATCTGTGTGGAGTAGACAGTTCTCAAAAACTGAGTGACTGTGCAAAAAGGAGAACAGTGAGGAAAGCCATCAAGACACCCAGACAAAGATCCAAAAAACAGTGTAAAAAGACAGAAGTGTAATCTTTAACAAACATTAAACGCCATCTTGGAATTTCGTTTTTCCTTTAAAAAGAGGAGGGTTAAGGAGTTCAATAACACAAAATCTGAGCTTGATTTTTTTAGAGGAAGGTGTAAATGGTATATTTTTGGATTCTCTTTGAGAATACAGTTAATTTGATTTACTTTTCAACAGGAATGGGCCATTTCTGTAACTTGAGACCTACCAAAACAAACAAACAAACAAAAGCTAACCACTCTGTAGAGGGACACTCAAACTAAATTTGTTTTTTGCAACCCAGATTCACATTAAAATTTTGGCCCATATCAAAGTGTCATAGAATATAAAGATATTCTTATTTCTTTACCCATAAACTTCTGATGTCATACTTTATTAAAGAAAAGTGATTTGTGAAAACGTGCAAAAAACACATTTGTCATAATGGAGATGATTTATATTCGTCACACTTGCTGCCAGTCAGATGGTCGTCACAGATCAGAGTGGATTGAAACTTAAAGTTGCCGTCTTTGCTGAAGCAGTTGTACACATGTGTCCCTGCAGACATGTGTGTATTTTTGTTGAGTACTCAACAAAAATATAAACGCAACACTTTTGGTTTTGCTCCCATTTTGTATGAGAGGAACTCAAAGATCTAAAACTTTTTCCACATACACAATATCACCATTTCCCTCAAATACTGTGCACAAACCAGTCTAAATCTGTCATATTGAGCACTTCTCCTTTGCTGAGATAATCCATCCCACCTCACAGGTGTGCCATATCAAGATGCTGATTAGACACCATGATTAGTGCACAGGTGTGCCTTAGACTGCCCACAATAAAAGGCCACTCTGAAAGGTGCAGTTTTATCACACAGCACAATGCCACAGATGTCGCAAGATTTGAGGGAGCGTGCAATTGGCATGCTGACAGCAGGAATGTCAACCAGAGCTGTTGCTTGTGTATTGAATGTTCATTTCTCTACCATAAGCCGTCTCCAAAGGCGTTTCAGAGAATTTGGCAGTACATCCAACCAGCCTCACAACCGCAGACCACGTGTAACCACACCAGCCCAGGACCTCCACATCCAGCATGTTCACCTCCAAGATCGTCTGAGACCAGCCACTCAGACAGCTGCTGAATCAATCGGTTTGCATAACCAAATAATTTCTGCACAAACTGTCAGAAACCGTCTCAGGGAAGCTCATCTGCATGCTTGTCGTCCTCATCGGGGTCTCGACCTGACTCCAGTTCGTCGTCGTAACCGACTTGAGTGGGAAAATGCTCACATTCGCTGGCGTTTGGCACGTTGGAGAGGTGTTCTCTTCACGGATGAATCCCGGTTCACACTGTTCAGGACAGATGGCAGACAGCGTGTGTGGTGTCGTGTGGGTGAGCGGTTTTCTGATGTCAATGTTGTGGATCGAGTGGCCCATGGTGGTGGTGGGGTTATGGTATGGGCAGGCGTCTGTTATGGACGAAGAACACAGGTGCATTTTATTGATGGCATTTTGAATGCACAGAGATACCGTGACGAGATCCTGAGGCCCATTGTTGTGCCATACATCCAAGAACATCACCTCATGTTGCAGCAGGATAATGCACGGCCCCATGTTGCAAGGATCTGTACACAATTCTTGGAAGCTGAAAATGTCCCAGTTCTTGCATGGCCGGCATACTCACCGGACATGTCATCCATTGAGCATGTTTGGGATGCTCTGGACCGGCGTATACGACAGCGTGTACCAGTTCCTGCCAATATCCAGCAACTTCGCACAGCCATTGAAGAGGGGTGGACCAACATTCCACAGGCCACAATTGACAACCTGATCAACTCTATGCGAAGGAGATGTGTTGCACTGCATGAGGCAAATGGTGGTCACACCAGATACTGACTGGTATCCCCCCCCCCCCCCCAATAAAACAAAACTGCACCTTTCAGAGTGGCCTTTTATTGTGGGCAGTCTAAGGCACACCTGTGCACTAATCATGGTGTCTAATCAGCATCTTGATATGGCACACCTGTGAGGTGGGATGGATTGTCTCAGCAAAGGAGAAGTGCTCGCTATCACAGATTTAGACTGGTTTCTGAACAATATTTGAGGGAAATGGTGATATTGTGTATGTGGAAAAAGTTTTAGATCTTTGAGTTCATCTCATACAAAATGGGAGAAAAACCAAAAGTGTTGCGTTTATATTTTTGTTGCATGTATATATATTATTGTCATTGTCATTAAACAATGAAAGGCAGTTTAGCAGCTCTTCATACTCAAATTAGCAGCATAAGACACACACAAAACAATATATGGCATGCAATAAAACAGAATAGAAATAGAATAAAAATAGTATTGATAGTAATAATAATGAATAATGAATAGTAGTGATATCCTTGGGGGGTTCTCACCTGTGAAATGTGCTGATTTGCTAAATTATGTTTAATACTAACCTTTCCCAAATACAAAATTTCATTCCAGTTAGGGGAGTTTGACTTGATCATATTGGTTCTGCGTTCGATTCCCTCAAAAAAACACCTTGACAAACCTGCAGTGTGGAGAAAAGAACGAGAATAAAATAATTTATGAAGTAACCTTTGTTGAAGATGTTCACAGTTCCTGCTGCATGCTGAAGTCTTTGTCTACTTACCCCTCAGTCACGCCCCAAGTGTCTCCTGTCAGATCCCAGCCGTTGATGATGGTCACACTGAGTTCCCCCACAGAGGCCTCTTTAGGACAACAGTTGGGAGCCAGGTTTTGGATTCTGTTCCCACACTGCTGCTGGTTTGATGAAATCTCTATTCCGTGTTTTTGTAAGTAGTCCTCAGTGGCAGCCTTCAGTCCGATCCGCTTTGTGCGATCATCGTTTGACACCAGCTTGTAAATTGGACTGAGATTGTGCAGAACAACATCAGGATGATCCTTGAGGGTTTTCAGCCATATCTCATAACCCACTGAGTCACTGTGGGTGAGTGAGAACTCCCCCACCCAGTCGGTGCCTCCAGCCACTTCTGTGTAGTGTTGGTGGAGACCACTGCTGTACGAGACATTGGTAGCCTGGTTCTGTAGGTATGTTTTGCACTTGTCCAATTCAAATGTTGATGTGATCTTCCCGAGGCCAACACCGATACCCAGTGTAAAGCAGCTGTGTGCCTGTAGGACACAAAGATAAAGAAGGTATTATTTATGTGCAGGATCTGTGCACAGACACACGATAAATACAACCCTCAGTACATGAGTGGAGAAACACGTTATACTGCACTGTAGCTTCACTAATATGTGACAATGATTTGGTTTGGATCCATTTGTTTTCTTATGCTGTCAGAACCTGTGATGGAGCATTTTTAACCTGATGGGAAGGTTCCCCCCATGTAGAAGGGTCATGAGCTCCAACAGGGACAGCTGGTTGCTTGAGACCCCATCAAGTGGTTAAAGCATTGGGCTTGAGACCAGAGGATCCTCAGTTCAAATCCCAGCCTGACCGGAAAATCATGAAGGGCCCTTGGGCAAGGTCCTTAATCCCCTAGTTGCTCCCGGTGTGTAGTGATCGCCTTGCATGGCAGCATCCTGACATCACTGTGTGAGTGTGTTTGGGTGAATGTGAGGTAGAACTGTAAAGTGTTTAGAGCGTTTGTAGCAGATGGAAAAGCGCTATATAAATGCAGTCCATTTTGCCATTTAATATTTTATACGCAAACATCAAGTGTGAAGTTTGAGTTCCCTGAATGTGAACCCCTGAACCCCAGACTATCTGGCTATTTTTATTTTTCTGTATTATTAGTAGTAGTAGTATCATCATCATCATCATCATCATTATTACTATTGTTGTTAGGGGGCTGCTGTATTTTGTAATAGTAAGTTTATATACATTCATTTAAATATTGCAAATGAATAGACACTACCACCTGGTGGGTTAGAACTGAAGGTGCACCCTCTTAAAAATTAAGATCACTAAGCCCAATGATCACCATGATTCTCTAATAGGAGTTTTTTTTTTGTTTTGTTTTGTTTTTTGTTTTTTGTCTTGAGAGTAATTCATATTTTTTATTTTTTCAAAGTAAGCAAACTGGATCCGGGGCTGGATACTACCTGCCGACCTTTGATAAAGTTCAAAGAGCAGGGTCAAAGGTTAGCAATCAGGATTAAATCCGAGATCATCACAATCAATATTGACCTTATAATTTTGACCTAAATAGCAACACGTAGCCTCCATCAACAAAACAGTACAATCATCAATCTGGATCAAAGCTCAGCATTCAGGCCAAAACTAAACAAATACAGATCAGGGGGTTTATACTCTTTAGTGACCATCTGAGAAGCTCAAAGGTCAGCAATAAGGATTAGGTGTCAGCCTTGGGATCAGAAAGTAAGCATTCAAGATCAAAGGCTGGATACTACCTGCTCAGTTTTGATCAAGATCATAGAGTCAAAGGCTCACCATCAGGATCAAGTGGCCTTGGGAAAGTATATATATATATATAAAAAACCTATTTATGCCATGTTGCTTCCTCATCGTAGCAATACAATACAACTCCCATCTCTGGATGGAGCTGCACCTTAAACACAGAGAAAAAAACAGAATCAGGCATCAGAAAGGTGATCGCTGGCCGCTAGCCCTAAACTTCACTAAAAGACACAGAATTTAGGTAAAGTTGAGGCCGCAGCACGCTCCAATTACTAATAAATGAATTCAAAGAGTAAAAAGCGTAAAACAAAACTGTACCAGTATGCTAGCCATATGAAAGGGAAAATAAGTGCGTCTTAAGTCTGCACTTGAAAGTCTCCACAGAATCTGACTGTTTTATTGACGCAGGGAGATCATGCCACAGAACAGGGGCACGATAAGAGAAAGCTCTGTGACCCACAGACTTCTTATTCACCTTAGGGACACAAAGTAGTCCTGCACCCTGAGAATGTAAAGCCCGGGCCGGTACGTAAGGTTTAATTAGGTCAGCTAGGTAGGGAGGTGCCAGTCCATGAATAATTTTATAGGTTAGTAGCAGAACCTTAAAATCTGATCTCACTGGGACAGGAAGCCAGTGAAGAGATGCCAAAATGGGTGTAATGTGGTCGAACTTTGAACTTCGAACGCCCTTGTTGATTTTCCAGTCGGGCGCGAAAAAAAAAAAAAGATCTTTTAGTTACAACTCAGCTATTTTGTTTCCATTTCCATTTTTCATGCATTGCAAATGCACACAAAAGGTTTCACTCACTCACAGACCATAAGCAGGAATCGACCCCACTGCTTTCTTGCTGTGAGGCAACTATGCTAACCAGTAAGCCACTGTGCTGCCCCACAAAAGGTCTATTTGTCTCAAATTATGTTTGTGAATTTGTTCATCTGTGTTAGTGAGCAGGATCATCCATCCTGCTCACTAACACAGATGAACAAATTCACGAACACAATTTGAGGGCAATAATATTTGGTGTGTGTAAAAGTCTCATGAAGAATGGGAGCAAAAACTAAAGTGTTGCATTTCAGTTTTTGTGGAGTGTATAAGACTATACGACCCGTAACCTGAACTCATGACCTCCATATTCAGACCCATCTGAGATATCATCCTGTGGTACATACCTGTGAGGTTCAGTGCACAAATGTTACAACTGTCAAGTTATCACACACGCAAATACAGACAAATCATGATGTCACATGATTTATGATAACATGTTTCACCTTCACCGTGATCTGCGTGAGCGAAACAGCTATGAGATATTTCCTACCTGCCAGTCAGAGCTGTCGTGCTTGGAGTAGCTTGACAGCAGTGAGCTGTGAACACAGAATAAATGTAGCTTTACATTCAGTCTGTACATAAAACAACAGAGAACGCAGTACAGTGCTGGTGGTGGACTCAGATGTCATCACACTGCTGCTTATGTTTGACCTTAGTGCAGCGTTTGATCCAGTAGATCACTGCACACTGTCAGATCTGTTTGAAATTGACTGATATTAATGGTCGGGTTCTATTTTGGTTGGCGTTGCAGCTAACAGATAGTCTCGGTGTAATGAGCGGGTCTTAGGGTGCCTGGGCTGCCCTCGGAGGCCGCTGGTCCACCCTGGACGAACGAGTCTGTCAGTCACTCACGTACCAAAAAAAAAAAAAAAAAAAGAAATCGCAGGCCACCATGAATACTATCAGTTTATACAAATTTCCAATGTAGATGAGTCATAATAATATTGATAAAGACACTGTGCTTTATCTGATTTTTACTCAAATAATTGTAAATGATTCGATTGGTTCATGAAATGATCTGAAAATGGAAATGTAACACAGAAATGATATGTGTAGAGTTTTGACTATACAGAAGTGCACTGCGTTCACTGAATTTAAAAAAATGACAAATTTTTGACAAAAAGATCTGGTAATTATAAGCTTAGGAAAGGTGCCACACTGACCACTGCTTTGCTCAAAACCACAAACCGCACATCCATGAAGAAAACATCTTCATGCAAGTCCACTGCTTCCAGTCCCTCAGTGAAGGCAAGCATGAGAGTTCCCGAGTCATCATTGAAAGTCAGCCCATTTGTAAGAGCAGAAGGTGCTCTGTGATTGGACACAGCGTGGATTTTCCCCTAAGATGTTCCTGAATGAATGAAATTCCTCCAGGTAGGGGCTCCGTCCAGACTGACGTGCGCCTGGCTGTGGGTGAGCCCATCCTTGTCCCTGATTGTGATTATGACAGATGGGCTCACCCCCTGAGCTGGGGGTGGCTGTTATGTGGTTCTGTTATGGGGTTCTGTTATGGGGTTCTGTTATGGGGTTGTGTGATGTGGTTCTGTTATGTGGTTCTGTTATGGGGTTGTGTGATGGGGTTCTGTTATGGGGTTCTGTGATGGGGTTCTGTTATGTGGATCTGTGATGAGGTTCTGTTGTGTGAATCTGTTATGGGGTTCTGTGATGCAGTTGTGTTATGGGATTGTGTGATGTGGTTCTGTTACGGGGTTCTGTTATGTGGTTCTGTTATGGGGTTCTGTTATGTGGATCTGTTATGAGGTTCTGTTATGGGATTGTGTGATGAGGTTCTGTTATGTGGATCTGTTATGGGGTTCCGTGATGGGGTTCTGTAATGAGTTTCTGTTATGTGGATCTGTTATGGGGTTCTGTGATGGGGTTCTGTGATGAGGTTCTGTTATGTGGATCTGTTATGGGGTTCTGTGATGGGGTTGTGTGATGGGGTTCTGTTATGTGGATTTGTTATGTGGTTCAGTTATGGGGTTGTGTGATGGGGTTCTGTTATGTGGTTCTGTGATGGGGTTCTGTTTTGTGGTTCTGTTATGGGGTTGTGTGATGTGGTTGTGTGATGGGTTCTGTTATGTGAATCTGTTATGTGGTTTTGTTATGTGGTTCTGTTTTGTGGATCTGTTATGTGGTTTGTTATGGGGTTCTGTTATGTGGATCTGTCATGGGGTTCTGTTATGGGGTTGTGCGATGTGGTTCTGTGAAGGGGTTCTTTTATGGGGATCTGTTATGGGGTTGTGTGATGTAGATCTGTGATGTGGTTCTGTTATGTGGTTCTGTGATGGGGTTCTGTTATGTGGATCTGTCATGGGGTTCTGTTATGGGGTTGTGCGATGTGGTTCTGTGAAGGGGTTCTTTTATGGGAATCTGTTATGGGGTTGTGTTATGTGGATCTGTTATGTGGTTCTGTTATGTGGATCTGTCATGGGGTTCTGTTATGTGGATCTGTGATGGGGTTCTGTTATGGGGTTGTGTGATGTCGTTCTGTGAAGGGGTTCTTTTATGGGGATCTGTTATGGGGTTGTGTTATGTGGATCTGTTATGTGGATCTGTCATGGGGTTCTGTTATAGGGTTGTGCGATGTGGTTCTGTGAAGGGGTTCTTTTATGGGGATCTGTTATGTGGTTCTGTGGTGGGGTTCTGTTATGGGGTTGTATGATGTGGATCTGTTATGGGGTTCTGTGATGTGGTTCTGAGTAAAGCAGTGGTCAATGTGGCACTTTTACCGATCTCATAATTACCAGATCGTAATTATGAGAAAGTGAAAGAGAGAGTGAAACGGATGTTACGGATAACTCACCCTGGGTATGAGTTGCGTGCAGCCAAACTTGCATTTGGTGCATTAAGTTTTTAAATCCTATTCAGTCGTCCGATATTAGAAGTGCGCTCATTAACCTGCGCTTGCCCTGCAGCTTTGCACTTTGTTCATGTGAGTCAGACATGAGTTGATTGCTCTTTCCTTCTCATCTATGTTATAATTGCATATTCAACTGTTCAAATTTTTAAATATCCCGGGGGAGAAACCCCTGATTAAATAGGACTTTACACTTCTGGCCTTAAAAAAAAATAAAAATGTGCCCCCCTCAGATCAATGCAAGACCCCTCTGCAAATCTGTGTCTGTCGCCGCCTGGGACTGATTTAAACATCGCATCAAAAACCTATTCCAGCAAATTGCGGGGTCCCACAGGGTTCTGTGTTCAGCCCAGTCTCACTTTTTTTTTCGTGCTCCTGTGACGAAATGAGTCAAATTTTTGTGACAGGTTTTTGTTTAACTCACCATTACTAACCCTACTCCTACCCCATCCCAGTCTCACGTTTTGTTTTTTTTTTTGTTTTTTTCGTGCTCCCATGACGAAGTTGTAACTAGGAGAAGAAGGTTTGATCACATTTCTCCAGTTGTGGTCACCCTTGCTGTTCATATGAGGTCTGACGTTAAGGTTTTGTGGTTATATAACCCTGCTCTTGTGAAGCACTTTGAAATGACCTGAGTTATTTGGCGCTATACAAAAAAATTGAATTGAAATGCTTTGAGTGATTGTGAAGAGTTACCTTATAGAATCATGAACACTGTTTTCGAGGTGATAACTGCAGCTGGTTAACACACGCCAGTCCAGTACAGACAGGGGGAGCTGAACAAGGCGAAACATCATTGTAAGGATGTACAACATGATAAATGTAATGTGTACAGTCAGGCCAAATCATATTTGGACAACAACAAAATATATTTTATTCTCCTGCCACAAGCTATAATAGCTGAAGCCAAAAAATTAATATGAACTCAAAGTGAAGCTTTTTTCACCTTTCTGATGATTTGTATATAACATTCAGTCTGTGCATCGCCTGATATTTGATCATTTTGAACTGCGTGTGTTTGTTATTTACCTTTTGCAGTTGGTCATTTTGAAGAGGGTTTTCGCAAAGAGTACATGTGTCACGGTCAAGATAAGTCACCACATCAATCACATAGGCTCCTTTGCGCTCCAGGGTGACAATATCAAAACCTTCTCCAGCAAGGTTGTGACCAGGCACAAAGGGAGCAGACACACACTGGCTGTGAGTTCCAGTCTGGCAGAAAAATACCACAGAGTGGTACGACAGCAGGACGAGGAGAGTCAGGCCGAGACCGGGCGGCTTGGACAAGTGGAGTGTGGCTGAGGTCAAAAAAGATCACAGGGAGCATTAATATACATGAATGAATGAAGATGATGAGATCTGCAAACAGTCACAGAAGCTGGACAGTTTGATTCCCATCAGCATGTTGGGTGATGATCATATCAACTCCTTGTACAAGGAATGACTCAAAATGCTTTCAGCTGACTGATGATGTTAGTGAAGCCTGTGATCCTTCATGCACATCCTGTGAAATTTAATGCAGAGCCACATCAGCTGTGGTGGGGACAGATAACCAAAAAGTTGGTTTTGATAGTTGATAATCCACCAACTGAAAATGGGCTCATATGTCTCATGGTCAATGTAGGAGACTTGAGACATATTCAGACAGGCTGATTAGAAAATGTGACAGTAAGATTTAGTGGCACCACGGACCACTGCAAAAGTAACGACGACATAAAGCAGTTGTGCACAGAGAAAAAGCTGCAGGATCATGTGAATGAAGCAGATGGTTTCTGTGCTCCACTCGAAGCAGCCTGCGGATCAACGTCTGCCAGGTTCTCAGTGCAAAAATGCTCCCTCAGAAATACAACCCCAATTCCATTACAAATGAGCTCGGGCCCAGAAAAGGCGACGACATTTCTTGATGTTGGTGATGTATGGCTTTCACTTTGCATGGTAGAGTTTTAACTTGCACTTGTAGATGTAGCGACGAACTGTGTTAACTGACAATGATTTTCTGAAGTGTTACTGAGCCCACGCGGTAAGATCCTTTACACAATGATGTTGGTTTTTAATGCAGTGCCGCCTGAGGGATTGAAGATCACGGGCATTCAATGTTGGTTTTCGGCCTTGCTGCTTACGTGTAGAAAGTTCTTCAGATTCTCTGAATCTTCTGATTATATTATGGACTGTAGATGATGGAATCCCTAAATTCCTTGCAATTGAACATTGAGAAACATTGTTCTTAAACTGCTGGACTATTTTTTCACACAGTTGTTCACAAAGTGGTGATTCTCACCCCATCTTTACTTGTGAATGGCTGAGCCTTTTGGGGATGCTCCTTTAATACCCAATCATGACACTCACCTGTTTCCAATTAACCTGTTCACCTGTGGAATGTTCCAATTAGGTGTTCTTTGAGCATTCATCAACTTTCCTAGTCTTTTTTTTTTTTGCCCCTGTCCCAGCTTTTTTTAAATGTGTTGCAGGCATCCTGTTGTGTGTTGGGGGGTGTGGCTGGATATTTTGGTGTTCTTTTCTTTTCTTTGCTCTCCAGGTGGCATGAGAACTGATTTGTCTGTGGAGAAGGTGCTGGCTGAAGAATCCTTCACCCTTATCAACATCATGTGCAGCACCTGTGAATGGTGCTCACATGCAACCTTAAAGACTTTCAGCTGAAGCAGATAATTGGATGGCATTCTGCATTTAAGTCATGTGTGATTTAAGCAGAACTGCCGGGAACTCGACCTTGTGATGTTCGTTTGTGAGACGCTGAGGACCACGCCTGGGTTTGACACATCGAGCCCGTGAAGCAAGGAAGGGTGAGGGACACATGCTGTCAGCACACATCAAAGATGATTAAGTGTTTGACTAATTGTTGATAGTAACTTGGTATTTTGTTACGCAGTATATTTGAATTGAGATGAGAATTGTGCAGCTTGCTTCTCACTGCTGTGGTGTGCGGACGAGTGATCCTCCACCTGTTGTGAGAAGCTGCTCATTTGCATAAAGTAAAAAATACAGACCTGAATGTTTTGCTGATAGTGTGTGTCTTTTGAAGGATATTAGTTGTAACCGCTGACTTACCTCACCTCTTCTATGCTTCGCAGAGAGTCGGTTTGTCGTGTCCACCTGGGGGGTGTTTGGCGGTGGTAGTGGGTCCAGGAGCGCCGGGCTTCGATCCTTTTGGGCGCTGGAGAGCGTGCCAGCCTTCACTCCACCAGAAGGACGCTATTTGGTTTTTACACTTTGTTGTGCACCAGTGGGTGAAATAAATCAATTGTTTTTGTTATTGGAACCGCTTTCTGGTTATTTTTAGCGCTGGGTTCCGTCTGACGCAGGTCCGCTCCTCAACCCGCGTCGACACATAACACATCCATTTCAAAAATGAGCAAATATTTGCACAAAAACAATAAAGTTTATCAGTTTGAGCATTAAATATGTTGTCTTTGTGGTGTATTCAATTGAATAAAGGTTGAAGAGGATTTGCAAATCACTGTATTCTGTTTTTATTTATATTTCACACAATGTCCCAACTTGGAATTGGGTTTTTATCAGGATTTGAATGTGAGCACTGATATCATGTAAATCAGAGAGTGTCATCTGTGTTTTCAGGTTTCCAGAGGCAGTAACAGAAATTTTTGATTGGGGTGGCATTTAAATAATGTGTCAAGGAAAACAGAAAATATTACAGCCCTAAACTCTTGCTAATAATAAATACGATGTTGCTGAAATTGAAAAAAATTATGTATAATGATATTCCTTCTAAATATTGTCCTGAAAATGAACCAGTAGTTATCTACAGACCCAAAGAAAAATCTAAATTTTCTCAGAAACCCCCTCCCACACACCTTTGCAATCACCAGAAAAACTGTCCAGCTCTTAGTTTTTCATTCGAACTTCTACTTCCTTCCTCAATGAAAGCCTGGTGTCTTAGCAAACACTTTTATTGACTTCTGCTTGAACATGTTCAGGGCAACTTCTGTAATCACTCAGTGTTTAAAATTACAGCATGTGTACATTATTTCTGTGAAGGCTCTCAGTTGTCCAGGTGGTTTCCATAATAGAGAAGCTTGAATCTTTGACCGGACTGGGTTGCTTGACGCGAGTACATTTCGCTTCTAATTGCAGAAGCTTCCTCAGCTAAAATTCTTGCTCTGATAGTCTGACTTCTGTCTTGACTCTTAGAATAAGAATAACAGAAGCCAGCAAAAGCTGGAGTTTAACCTAACCAGACCCCTCCTACCGAGAGGCAGACTGGTATTGGCTAGTACTAACAATTGCTCTAAATAGCACCTATTGTTCTCTAGTTAGCACCCTCCTAATGACAGGGGAGCTGTCCCTCCTAACAATGGGACTGACGCTTCTCCTGACGCCTCTCCTGACGACGTGAATGACACATTACCATGAACAAAAGACTGCAACTGCTTTGACCTGAGTACCCCATTGTCAGTGTTGCCACAGTTACTTTGAAAAAGTAATCCAATTACTGATTACTCCTTGAAAAAGTAACTTAGTTACTTTACTGATTACTCAATTGTAAAAGTAACTTAGATTGCTAGTTACTTTTTTAGTTACTTTCCCCAGCTGTCGACAACAACTCTCTGCCACCTCAACATGACAATGATACCTGTTTTGCCAAAACTCACTTTATAGTCATCCTTTCTTGACTTCAATGAAAATAAATACTTGTTTTATAAAAAATAAAATAAAGACCTCTTTCTTGATCTCATATTTAACTGTTGACAGCACTGTAACAGTAAAACGTAGGGGAGGTGATGGTCTAGTGGTTAAGGTGTTGGGCTTGAGTCCAGAAGATCATGGGTTCAAATCCCCACCTGACTGGAAAATCACTAAGGGCCCTTGGGCAAGGCCTTTAATCCCCTATTGCTCCCGGTGTGTATGGTAAATGGTAAATGGACTGCATTTACATAGCGCATTTACATCTGCATCAGATGCTCAAAGCGCTTTACAATTATGCCACACATTCACCCTGATGTCAGGGTGCTGCCATACAAGGCGCTCACTACACACCAGGGGCAATAGGGGATTAAAGGCCTTGCCCAAGGGCCCTTAGTGATTTTCCAGTCAGGTGGGGATTTGATAGTAAGCGCCTTGTATGGCAGCACTCTGACATCGGGGTGAATGTGAGACATAATTGTAAAGCGCTTTGAGTGTCTGATGCAGATGGAAAAGCGCTATAAAAATGCAGTCCATTTACCATTTAAAACTTGCAATTTCTAACCTACATTGTTTATAAATATAACTATTAAATTCTTTCTAACATTTTTCTAACATTAAAATTCTCTCTAAACATTTTACTTGTCGAAATTATTATTATTATAAGTAGTATTAGTAGTTGTAGTAAAAAAAAAGGCTTCAAAACTGGACCTTTAATCTAGGGGTGTTGTGGAGGGGGGGAGCACATCCTTGCCCCACGCCCCCATTCCATCTGGATTCGCCCCTGCTTTGGCGTTTGAGCACAAAGAATGGATAACATTTATTTATTCAGAAAACAGGACCAGATTTACAGGTAAGAAAGTTTTATTGCGTTTTCACATCATGTGCTCCTCAGAAAGAGAGTTTAGGTGCATTTGAGTGGAAAATAGTGTTAGTTGTTGACGTGTCACGGAGGATCAGCTGTTTTTAATGAACAGATATGGAGCAGCTCAGCTCAGAATTCCAAATAAAGGAGAAAAAAAGCATAAAAATGTCTCTGTAAAGCTCAGTGCAGGTGTGCTGTTGTCACTGTGCTTTAAAAGGTGAGGACAAGCTGCTGTAGAAAACCGTGGATGAAAAGCTCACAGCTCGCTTCAAGTGGGCAGTTCAGTCGAACCCCGACCTCCTGCCCACGGACCAAGTTTAATGCTGCTATCGACCCACAATGCAAAAATAATAGTAACGCACAGTGACTTGGAGAAGTAACTTTAATGTGATTACTGATTTGGAAAGATTAATGCGTTAGATTACTCGTTACTAAAAAAGTGGTTAGATTAGAGTAACGCGTTACCGGCATCACTGCCCATTGTAAACAGGGGACAAAGCGTGTCTCAGACCCCCTCCCCGGTTAAGGCTGGGTTTCAACTGTTTCACATACAATGCTTCTTTCACTCCCCTCTCAAATCATTTCTTTTCGCTGGCTAAGATTTTAACTTCCTTGTCCTCAAATGTGTGGTTAGTGTCTTTAAGGTGAAGATGAACTGCAGACTGAGGTCCACTGGCGCCCTCTCTGCGTTGCTGGTATAGCCTTTTGTGCAACGGCTGCTTAGTCTCACCTATGTAGTGTTTGCTACAGTTTTCCTGACATCTGATAGAATACACTACATTGCTCTGTTTGAAACTAGGGATCCTGTCCTTAGGGTGAAAGATTTAAGCTTCTCTACTATGTGTACAGTATGCACATTTAGAATAGCTGCTCAGTTTGGGGGTAAATTTCATTTTATTTTTCATTCATTTGTAATTTTGAAATTTATCAATAAAATTAATAAATTTATTTGAGTGGATTTTTGTCTTTTTTCATATTTACCAGTCGTTTCGGTTTCTTTCGTCTTCTTTTTTAAAGGAGCTTCAATATGTGCTGATCAGTTAGGTCAAATGTAACTTCTGTAAGTAGGAAAAATAAATGGGTGAATTGGACGGGGCCAGGTGGCTGCTGTTGCCAAATTTTGAGTGGTTCCATAGCAAAAGACTAAAAGAGCAATAATATAAATTTGAACTAAACATGGAGGTTCCCAAAATGGTTTAGTATGCTAAATGTTAAAAGAACAAATGAAGTAAAAAAAATACCATAGACTGTATAGACTGGACAAAGCCTGCACAACATCACCTGTATCTTTTCAATAGAGAAACAGCTGATATGAAGCCCATATCTGGGTGCCAAGATGCTGGCAGCAACAGCCGCACTGATTCCAGATGACCTCATTAATGCATAATGAGGTGGAGTATGTGTGGATCAGTGTGTGATGAAAGACGCCTGAACACGCCCCTCTCTTTGAGTCCGGCTAACTTTTTGAGTCAGGCTAACTTTTATCCATCCATACTCTATCCCCGATGACTCCAATTAAGGGTCACAGGGGGGCTGGAGCCTATCCCAGCAGTCATAAGGCATGAGGCGGGGTACATCCTGGACCCCAGGATGCCAGTCTGTCACAGGGCCACATTCAGACAAACAAGCACATCCACACCCACCCCACACACACACACACACACACACACACCTACGGACAATTTAAAGTTTCCAATCCACCTAACCTGCGTGTCTTTGGATGTGGGAGGAATCCAGAGCACCCGAAGGGAACCCACACAAACACGGAGAGAACATGCAAACTCCACACAGAAAGGTCCCAGGTGGGAATCGATCCCATGACCTTCTCGCTGTGAGGCAACAGTGCTAACTACTAAGCCACTGTGCTGCCGGCTAACAATAGTTCGGGTGTTTAGTAAAATAATATTTTCGGGGACTGCGCTGTGGTTTTACTTACAGTTTGCACTTGTATGGACATTAAAGTTATGAACTGTTAATTTTCTCAATATTGTATTGTAATGAACATGATACAATTACGCAGTAATGCAAGAAAAGGTTCCAGTATCTTCCAACTTTACAGCAGGAATACATTTTCCGAGCACTACCTGTGCCTGGTACCGTTACAAATTAAATAATAATTGTTTTGTTTTGTATTTTTTTAGTACATGTGCGTAAGTTAGAAGAGTCTGTTAAAAAATTAGATTGTGGCAGAGATAGGTTTATTTTAAACATTCGATATTTGGCACATTAAAAACAAACCAAAACTAAAACATTCAGTGATTGACAGAGTTATAACAAACCCACTGTGATACAGTCATACAAGCACTGGTCATGTGTAAAAATGTATTTTAATCATTTAGAAAACTTTTTTCATGAAACAATAGAAAACCATTTAGCTTCCTGGACTTTTGTGCAGAAAATGTGTCTAACGTGGTGAAGTTGGAGGCCTGACTGGTTACAGTGCAGAGCTGGATGTCAGTCTAACTTCCTGCTTTTAAACTTTAATAGACAGAGTAGATGTTTTATATTTCAGTGATTATGTGATTCAACACAGTGATGCCTTTAAAAATCTTGATGCGATCCTTTTATCAGACTCTTTCTTTTATTGAGGAAATGACCAGGGCTGCTCTTTATCACTTCCATCATATTGCAAAGATGAGATCAGTTCTGTCAGTGATAATTAATTTGTAAATATAAAAACTGCCTCTCTCTCCAATTTTCATTCAATCTGTAAGTCCAATTTTCCCTGACCACACAAGCCCCCAAGGAACATCCCCAGGGAATTTAAGGAAATTTCATTGAACAGTTTTGAGAAAATGTCTGAACAGTGCACTGTGCACAATTTGATGGGATTAATCCTTTGGACTAAAAATGTCATGAAAAATTAAAATTTATTCCTTGTTAAATTGATGTGCAGAAACGTTTATGAAATGTGGCTTTTACTTTTCTCAACTTCACTTTTATATAAATATTCTTTATATTAAAAGCCAAGTGGCCTCTGTGTACGTATATACAACCCCTGGCAAAAATTATGGAATCACCGGCCTCAGAGGATGTTCATTCAGTTGTTTAATTTTGTAGAAAAAAAGCAGATCACAGACATGACACAAAACTAAAGTCATTTCAAATGGCAACTTTCTGGCTTTAAGAAACACTATAAGAAATCAAGAAAAAAAGATTGTGGCAGTCAGTAATGGTTACTTTTTTAGACCAAGCAGAGGAAAAAAATATGGAATCACTCAATTCTGAGGAAAAAATTATGGAATCACCCTGTAAATTTTCATCCCCAAAACTAACACCTGCATCATATCAGATCTGCTCGTTAGTCTGCATCTAAAAAGGAGTGATCACACCTTGGAGAGCTGTTGCACCAAGTGGACTCACATGAATCATGGCTCCAACACGAGAGATGTCAATTGAAACAAAGGAGAGGATTATCAAACTCTTAAAAGAGAGTAAATCATCACGCAATGTTGCAAAAGATGTTGGTTGTTCACAGTCAGCTGTGTCTAAACGCTGGACCAAATACAAACAACATGGGAAGGTTGTTAAAGGCAAACATACTGGTAGACCAAGGAAGACATCAAAGCGTCAAGACAGAAAACTTAAAGCAATATGTCTCAAAAATCGAAAAATGTACAACAAAACAAATGAGGAACGAATGGGAGGAAACTGGAGTCAACGTCTGTGACCGAATTGTAAGAAACCGCCTAAAGGAAATGGGATTTACATACAGAAAAGCTAAACGAAAGGCATCATTAACACCTAAACAGAAAAAAACAAGGTTACAATGGGCTAAGGAAAAGCGATTGTGGACTGTGGATGACTGGATGAAAGTCATATTCAGTGATGAATCTCGAATCTGCATTAAGCAAGGTGATGATGCTGGAACTTTTGTTTGGTGCAATGAGATTTATAAAGATGACTGCCTGAAGAGAACATGTAAATTTCCACAGTCATTGATGATATGGGGCTGCATGTCAGGTAAAGGCACTGGGGAGATGGCTGTCATTACATCATCAATAAATGCACAAGTTTATGTTGATATTTTGGACAATTGAAAGGATGTTTGGGGATGATGAAATCATTTTTCAAGATGATAATGCATCTTGCCATAGAGCAAAAACTGCAAAAACATTCCTTGCAAAAAGACACATAGGGTCAATGTCATGGCATAGGGTCAATGTCAATGAGCAAATCTGATTTGATGCAGGTGTTAATTTGGGGGATGAAAATTTACAGGGTGATTCCATAATTTTTTCCTCAGAATTGAGTGATTCCATATTTTTTTCCTCTGCTTGGTCTAAAAAAGTAACCGTTACTGACTGCCACAATCTTTTTTTCCTGATTTCTTATAGTGTTTCTTAAAGCCAGAAAGTTGCCATTTGAAATGACTTTAGCTTTGTGTCATGTCTGTGATCTGCTTTTTTTCTACAAAATTAAACAACTGAATGAACATCCTCCGAGGCCGGTGATTCCATAATTTTTGCCAGGGGTTGTATGCATGCATTTGTGTGTGCGTGTGTATGGCTTTGATCATGAAGAAATTGACAAAAGTATTTAGTCAGCCCCTGATTGTGCAAGTTCTCCTACTTAGAAAGATGAGAAAGGTCTGTAATTTTCATCATAGGTACACTTCAACTGTGAGAAACAAAATGAGAGAAAAAAAATCCAGGAAATCAAATTGCAGGACTTTTTAAAGAATTTATTTGTAAATTATGATGGAAAATAAGTATTTGGTCACCCACAAACAAGCAAGATTTCTGGCTTTCACAGACCTGTAGCTTCTTCTTTAAGACGCCAAAATGGAATGTTGATAGGATTAATATTTTTGGAAAAATTAAAGATATTACATAACAACAGTGAACAATGGATGATGTTGATAATTACATTCTGGACTCACACGCCATTCCAAATTATCATAGAAACTTTGCATAATTTGTTACCACCCTTGAAAAATGTCACCTACCTATTTTATAAACACTACCCAATCTAGAACCTGTGGATCCTCACAGGCAACACACTACTTGTAATTTAAACAAATATAATATTCAACTGTTTATTACAATTGATCAATAATACTAAAATTTAATAATAAGCCAAAAGATACCAACTCTCATGGTGCTTATATTTGTTTGCATGTTTGACAATTCTTTGTTGTATTATTTGTTCGACCTTACCCCTGTGATGCACCTTGAGGTGACTTATGTTGAGATTTGGTGATATATAAATATAAATAGAATTGAAATGAAAAAAACAACAACAATTACCTCTCATCGTGGTTGCCAATCTTGCGATGCGGGTGATGAGAAGAACACTGACCCACAACATAGGGAGAGTTTAGTACCTGTGCTTCATAAGACCAGTCATGTGGGCGGTCTTTCCATAATTAATGGCTTTGTACTGACAGTTGAATATGATAGACAGGCATGACTTAAGAAAAACACAACATGACAAACAGAACAGGACAAACCACATTTCAAGACAGTGTAGAAAAGGTGTGCAGAGCAAAACATTTTCTCCAATAAGGCATAAAATGTACAGTGCATCCCTCAAACGTCTACTCACAACACCCTATAATGACAAGATGAACAAAATGTTTTTTTTTTATTTTTGCAAATTTATTAAAAATAAAAAACTAAATAATACACAAGTATTCACACCCTTGGCACAATACATTGTTGTTGCATCTTTGGCAGCAATTACAGCCTCAAGTCTTCTTGAATATGATGCCACAAGCTTGGTGCATGTATCTTTGAACAGTTTTGTCCATTCCTCTTTGCAGCACCTCTCAAGCTCCATCAGTTTGGATGGAGAGCGTCGGTGCACAACCATTTTCAGATCTCTGCAGAGATGATCAATCGAATTCAGGTCTGAACTCTGGCTGGGCCACTCAAGGACATTCACAGAGTTGTCTTGCAACCACTCACTCATCTTCAACCACTTATCTGGAATCGATCATGGGGGCAACAACTCAAGTGGAAGACCTCAAACTTCCCTTTCCTGGGCCACATTAACCACCTCTTCTTGGTGTATACTGTGGCATTCCCAGGCCAGTGTGGAAATATAATATCCCCACCTAGTCCTGGGTCTTCCCCGAGGTCTCCTCCCAAATGGACGTACCTGGAATACCTCCTAACCTTTGAACTTGTCCAAGGTCAGTGTCCCAAGAATGCTCCCTGTGATTTTGAAGACCCTGGTAGTAATAGGACTGGACTTATGCTGAGCACAGACAGACAGAGGCTGATTTGTTGTGTGCTGGGGTGTTTGGCTGGCTTTGTTTTTGTTTTCTGTTTCTCCCACCAGGTGGTATGCATTCAGGACTGAGTGGCTGAGCATTAGGACCTCACCCTGAACACCTGAGGCTTGTTTTCACGTGCAGGTCATCAGGGCTCACAGCTGTGGTGTATTCTGTCTTGATCAGAGATTGCTGCATTTAAACCTTGAATGCACAGTGTGTGATTGGCCAGAGACTCGACCTTGTGAGCAGACGTGTGAGATCGACGTCAGGAGAACAATCTCACCATTACGGACGCAGAGACCGCTCCAGGTTTGACGCCACAGTCTGTGAAGGAGGATTGGGTGAGGTCTCATGCTCTTCAGCACACTTCCTGAGGTAATTTGGTTTTGGTGACTTTTATGAAGTAATGACAGTGGATTTGGTGTCCCTCACACCTTGTTGTATCGAGCTGTCACATTATGCTAATTGTCTAATCAGCTTCTCGCTGCAGTGGAGATTTGAACTGAGTTGTTCCGTGCCTGCAGGGTGAGAAGCTGATATATATTTAAGCCAGGAAGTGTTTGCTGATTGTGTGCACCTTTGAGTTGTGTCTCTCTGGGTGGAGAGTGTTGGACTCACCTCATGTTTTCTTTCTTCACAGACTCAGTTTGTCGCGGCCACCTGGGGGGTGTCGGCGGGGTCCCTGGGTCCGAACTGCTGTGGCTCCGGACCGTTTGTGCTGCTGAGAGCGCACCGTGTTTTCACCTCACCAGACCGCGGACATTTTTGGTTGTTTATCACTGCACTCATTATGATTATTAAATTCTGTTATCTTTTGAACCGTGCTCTGCTTATTTTATGCTGGGTCCTGTCAAACGCTGGGTCGGTGCTCCGACTGCGTCCGACACATAACAGTAGTCTCTGGCCCTTTAACAATGGACCAGCGGAAGCAGAGACGGTATTTTTGCCGGGAAGGCTGCAGCAGATGTTGGAGTTGATCCGGGATCAGTTGCGGGTGCTCTCTGCCCGGGTTGTGCGAGTTGATGCGCGCATGGCGGAGTTTACAGCTTGGGTCGCGTCGCACCCCGCTGTTACGGCTGTAGCCCCGTCTCCGCCCGTGCAGCTGGCTCCGACGCCTGTTGTAGCAGCCCCGGTGGTATTTAGTTTGCACTTTAAGCTGTTTGTTATAACCTGCTGTCGTTTACAGCAGTGTGAATTGGTTTTTACTCTGTTACCACGGGGATTTTCTTATTTGGCACTTTGGCTCCCTCTGTTGGTGACAGAGTCACATTACCATCCAGGTTCAAAGGATGGAAAACAATGTTTTCCATTCTTTGCACTTGACGATGTAGGCCAATGTTAGGTTTTTTTTATTGGTCTATTATCTGTTTCTTGTTTTAGTATGTGGTGTTTTTATCAGGGGTTAATTTGTAGTTTTTGTGGGTTTTAAAGCACTGTCTGTGGTCTGGTGGAGTTGAAAATGCAGGCTGTCTGGAGCATAGTTTGACCCAGGTGACTTTATGTTTGTCTGTTGGTCTTTCTTTTTTATTTCTTTTGGTTTCACCTCCCAGGGTTTGATGGGACGGTCCTCTGGGTGGTGATGGGGGGGTAATTGGGTTGCTTTTTCTTTTTCCCTTTTTTTGTTTTTGTTGTTCCCTCTCTTCTCCTCTGGCTCCAGCCGTGTGAGCCGTACGTTGTCGGCGTTGCTGGGGTGGTGCAGTTTGGTTATGCTGGGCGTTTCCCAGGTAACCTCTGCACCTGGGGGGGGGGGGGGGTTGGGGTATTTTTTTTTTAATTCCCTTTACAACCTCCAGCCTTGGCGCGCCTCTGTGCCGTTTGCCATTGGCGTTGCTGGGGTGGTGCAGTTCGGTTATGCTGGGCGTTTCCCAGGTAACCTCTGCACCCGGGTGGGGGGGGTTTAGGGGTGTTTTTTGTTAATTCCCTGTTCCACCTCCGGCTTCAGCGTGCCTTTGAGCCGTACGCCATCGGCGTAGCTGAGGTTTGGGGCAGTGGAATATACCCGCAGCTGGTGGCTGGTTTAAAAGTCGGAGGGGTGGCGCTGTTCCACTCCTCCCGGTTGACTTTTGGGGTATAGTCATGGTTGGTGACACTGGACGTACTTCCAGTTTCCCCTGCGCTGAGGGGGTGGGGTTGGGGTTGTTGTTTTGTTTGTTTGTTTTTTTTCCCTCCAGTTTCCGCCCTCAGGGTGTGACTGTGGTGTCCTCTGGGGGGGAAATGACTGTGGGTCCATGTAGCCGTAGACGGCCGGGGCTGGGTCTGTTAGTCATGGGGGGGTGTCTCCTGGGGTTTGATGGAACGGTCCTCTGGGAGGCGCTAGGAGCCCCCATGGGTGACTTTGGATCCCAGAGGGACCTCGGCTGTGGTTATTACTCCTGGAGCTGGGGGGTGTTGGTCCCTACATGTCGTCCGGGGGAGGGGGGGTGTTAGATTTTTTTTTTTTTTGCAAGCTTAAGTTTGGGTTGTGTTTTGTTTTTTCTTTTCTCCTCTTCCCAGGGTTTGATGGGACGGTCCTCTGGGGAGGGGGGGGGGGGGGTGTTGGTATGGTTGTTTGTGTTTTTCTTGTTTTGTGACTAGGCAGACTCTGAACATGGTCAAAAGAAGGCTGAATGCACAGGTTTATGAACTCCTGGCCAAATCTGTGCAAAGTGAATGACAGAAGCAAGAGTTGACAGAAACAAATGCAAAGATGCAGTCAGAGGTGGAGACGCTAATAGGTCCGCTAAATGAAGCAGTAGGTAAGACCATCAAATTTAACAAAAGATATCTCTGCACTGGAGCGTCAGCTGCAGGACATTCAGGAGCTGCTCCAAGAGGAAGTCCAGTAGACACCTTCCTTCTCCATCTGCCTAGGGTAGATGGAGGATGAGGGGTATATTTTGCGGGAGAAGCTGAAAGAAGAGAACGAGAGCAAGAAGACTGTGGAGAAGTACGTCTTTGCTCTCTAGACTCAGCTGGCTGAAAGAAAGACAAAGTCAGGATAGAACGCCTTGTCAGTAGAGGGGGCTGAAGAGGGCCTCAAAGGAGTCCAGTGGGAATTTGGACGGTGTTCAGCGGCAGCTGGAGTAGAAAAGTTCAGCCTATGGACAAACTGGATAAGAGAGATCCGTTTGCAGCAAGAGAAATGGATGACCTCTTGGTGGACCAGGACCACCTTCGGCAGATCGTCTCCAATCTGGAGAGGAAGCAAAAAAGAAAGTCTGACCAGATGTGGGCCAAAGACAAACGTATTGCTACTCTACATGCAGAGGAGTATGATCGTGCCGAAGCGGAGGCCAGGGAGGAGACAAAAGTGTTGACCCTGGCAAGAGAGTTAAAGACTCTTACAGACCTGAAAGATGAACTTGACCGATTTAATAAAGTGCTCAAGACCGAGACGGATGACTTCGGAAAGAGTTCATAGTTTGAAGAGGTCCAACCGTGCCATGGAGCAGCGACTGGAGGAGATGAGGATGTATATAGCACTTGAAGAAACTGCAGGCCCGAATGAAAGACCAGATGAGAGGACTGGAAGAGCTGTGAATGTGCGGGGATGAAGCAGTTAATGATGCTAAAGACAGTGATAAGACGCTTAAAGCCATGGAGGGAGACATGTTACACATCCAGGAGGAGCCGTCTACTGCAGACAGGCTCAGGGAGTGAAAGGATGAGATCTATAGTCTCAACACAGAGTTCCCCGTTGGCAGAGAAGAGGCGGGTGGAAGCTCGTATCATCCAGCTGAAGGAAAAACTAGAAGAGAAGCTCAACATTGAGAGGGTCAATGACCGCATGATGAAATTCACATGAGGTTGAGCAGCTGACGACGGAGCTGTCTTCAGAGCGCAGTAACGCTCGGCTCTTGGAGACAGGCTTTCCCAGCTGGATCGTCAGCACACGGAGCTGAGACTGAAGCTGCAGGAGGTGTGTGGTTTTTTTTTTTTTTTTTTTGCTCCCAGCCGACATTCCAGCCATGGTCCCTGGAGGGGGGTGTTTTTCCTGGCCCAGGTTCGTGTGGTCGCCAGGAGGCTTCCCGTGAGGGTGCGGTACTGTTGTGTGCTGGGGTGTTTGGCTGGCTTGGTTTTTGTTTTTCTGTTTCTCCCACCAGGTGGTATGCATTCAGGACTGAGTGGCTGAGCATTAGGACCTCACCCTGAACACCTGAGGCTTGTTTTCACGTGCAGGTCATCAGGACTCACAGCTGTGGTGTATTCTGTCTTGATCAGAGATTGCTGCACTTAAACCTTGAATGCACAGTGTGTGATTGCCAGAGACTCGGTGTCGGGAGAACAATCTCAGCATTACGGACGCAGAGACCGCTCCAGGTTTGACGCCACAGTCTGTGAAGGAGGATTGGGTGAGGTCTCACGCTCTTCAGCACACTTCCTGAGGTAATTTGGTTTTGGTGACTTTATGAAGTAATGACAGTGGATTTGGTGTCCCTCACACCTTGTGTTATTGAGCTGTCACGTTATGCTAATTGTCTAATCAGCTTCTGCTGCAGTGGAGATTTGAACTGAGTTGTTCCGTGCCTGCAGGGTGAGAAGCTGATATATATTTAAGCCAGGAAGTGTTTGCTGATTGTGTGCACCTTTGAGCTGTGTCTCTCTGTGTGGAGTTGGACTCACCTCATGTTTTCTTTCTTCACAGACTCGGTTTGTCGCGGCCACCTGGGGGGTGTCGGCGGGGTCCCTGGGTCCGAACTGCTGTGGCTCCGGACCGTTTGTGCTGCTGAGAGCGCGCCGTGTTTTCACCTCACCAGACCGCGGACATTTTTGGTTGTTTATCACTGCACTCATTATGATTATTAAATTCTGTTATCTTTTGAACCGTGCTCTGCTTATTTCGTGCTGGGTCGGTGCTCCGACCGCGTCCGACACATAACATGATTGGAAATACAAACAATAACTGAGTCCATCGGCTTTGATTAGATGATGGCGTTAAAATGAAGGATTACTTCAAATGGTTTATTCTTGCGTATGGAGGGCGCTGTCTTGCCCGTTCAACCTGTGCGCAGAATGACGTGCACTCCAGAGTCAGTAAAAATGGGACCGCTCATTTCTCCCACTTTGAGAGCAAAAGATGCGTCTTCAAAAGGTTTCTGCATTTGACCTGAAACAGTCACCAACAAGTCCACAACAATTACACTTTCAGGTAAAACAATCGTCAACACTTTAATCATTTTACCACAGTCACACAATTGAGTTTGGCATCAATCTTGATTCCTGTGTTTAGGATACAGTACGAATAAAATGTCAGCACACCCTGTTGGGTGTCTGCGAGCTCTCAAACAACAAAAGAGCTCATGTGAAACGTCTGCTCAGGTACCTGAACATAAACAATATCCTCATCCTAAACATTCTGCACATAAAGTCGTCTGACAAGAACAAAGTTAATTCAATCAGTTGCTGCAGAGCCCTCAGTTTCTCACAGTATAGTTTGGTACATGTATGTACAGCAAAGTCTTTTTTTTTTTTTTTTTGGTTGTTATTTCACTAATTCTACATCTATTTCTGTGGTTATAACATAGCTCATCAGCTGTTTTAAGATCCTCTCACATGACTGTGCTTGGACACACACACACACACACACACACAGAGACTTGACAGCTCCTCAGAATTTCTATCTGTTATATCTTTCAAGCAAGTCTGTTTGACTTTTGCTCAAAGGTTCCTGGTCGTATTTCGATGGAGACCATCAGCCTTCTTAACGTAGATTATAAAACTTGTAAAGTATTCAGCCCACAGATTTACATCCTGCTTCCTAATCTCATAAATCTGGACCAGGTGAGATTGAACAAATCAAAATTAGGTGCAGATCATATGCGGTCTGCTCTAGAAGTCATAAAGGATCTTAAAACTCACAACAACCCTGCAGCGATTGTTGTGAGTTGTTGTGAAACTTGTTTAACGAACCATTTTCATAACTTCAAATGTATTATAAATTTCAAAAACATATGTTAAATACAACTATTTACATAAATGCAGGAAATGCTTCAGGTGGTTTTTTTGTACAATTATTTACGAAACAGATTTCACAATAAGATTTAGAATTTCAAAAACATATGTACAATAGGGAATGCTAATGCTAAACTATTTAGAAAACAATCACATGTCAAAAATAAGATTTAGAATGCAAATATAAATGGTAAATCTCAAAAACATATGTACAAATATAGTGCAGGACATGCTAAACTATTTGTGCCCCTCAAAAAAAAAAATTCCTGTCCAACACAACACAGAGGGGCACATCACAGGCCTGACACTTCCACACTTGTTTATGGATCCCCATTAGTCATCACCTTAGTGAAGACCATTCTTCCTGGGGTCCATATGTGAGGACAGACTGTGGTGTCGGCTTTGAAACATCACACAAGCACAAGCCCAGAGAACAAACACACATTAAGCACCAGTTGTCTTGAGGAGGTGACATTCCACGTCCCAACAGCCAGGGGCTGTGAGCATGGACCGGACCGCCGGGCCACCCGCCCTCGACCATGTTCCGGGCACGTCCCACTGGGAGGAGGCCCCGGGGAAGACCCAGGACACGCTGGAGGGACTACATCTCTCGGTTGGCTTGGGAACGCCTTGAGGTTCCCCCGGAGGAGCTGGAGGAGGTGTGTGTGAATCAGGAGGTCTGGGCGGCTTTGCTTGAGCTGCTGCCCCCGCGACCCGACTCCGGATAAAGCGGAAGAAAATGGATGGATGTGTTGAGGAGGCAACGAAGATGGATTTTTTTTTTCTTTTCTGGTTGAAACACTTTGTTCTGTTCTGTTCTTCCTGTTTTTGTATTTGATGTCATTGATTTTTTTTAAAATCTGATCTTAAATTGTTTTTGTATCTGATCTTAATCGTACCTGTCTATCATACTCACATGTCATTCCAAAGCCATTACTTGTGGAACGACCACCTACATGATTGGTCTTATAAAGTACAGTACTGTGTGGTCCCAGTGTCGTGGGTCAGTCGTCTCCTCATCACCTGCATCGCAAGATCTGCAACCACCATGAGAGGTAATGGTTGACTTTTTAAATTTTTATTTCACTTCACTTCATTTCACTTTTGACAGTAGGTGTGTGTGTATATGTGGCCCTGTGACAGACAGGTGTGCTGTCCAGGGTGCAGCCTGCCTCACACGCTATGACTGCTGGGATAGACTCCACCTCCCCGTGACCCTTAACTGGAGTAAGTGTGGATGGATATAAAAGTGAAGTTGATCAAAGTAACAGCCACATTTCCTAAATATTTATGCATATCCATTAAAAAAAAAAATATTTTAAGAAAAATATTTTAATATGTAATTACATTTTTAGTCCAAAGGATTAATCCCATCAAAATTCATTTTGCACAGTGAACCATTCAGACATTTTCTCAAAAACAATGAAATTTCGTGCAGACATCACGAAATGAATTAGAATGAATTTGTGCTGTTGTGACGAAAATGAGGCGCTTTTCATCACAATATCACAAACCAATAGATTAATGTATATTTCATGCTGCTGAATCACGACTTGCCATGAGACCAGGTTGCACCACATCACCCAGCCTTTTCTCTCTCTCATTTTCTTCATTCATCAGCTCCTCAAAATATTCCCTCCACCTTCTCAGCACACTCTCCCTGCTTGTCAGCACATTACCTTGTGCATCTTTTACCACCCTAACCAGCTGCACATCCTTTCCAGCTCTGTCCCCTTGTCTCTCCAGTTGGTAGAGGTCCTTTTCTCCTTCCTTACTTTTCAACTTCTTGTACAGTTTGCTATATGCCTTTTCCATAGCTTTTGTCACTTCTCTTTTTGCCTTACGCTACATCTCCTTGTACTCCTGTTTACTTTCTTCATCTCTCCTGCTATCCCAAATCTTTTTTGCCCACTTCTTTCTCCTTATGCTTTCCTGGACATCTTCATTGCACCACCAAGTCTCCTTGTCTTCCTTCCACTGTCTAGATGTCACACCCAGTACCTTCCTAGCTGTCTCCCTCATCACACATCTGCGGTACTTTTCCAGTTGTCTAAAATCACTTCCCCTCTATCTAGTGCCTCTCTCACCTGTTCACTGAATTTCACACAACAGTCTTCCTCCTTCAGCTTCCACCATGTGATCCTTAGTTGAGCTCTCACTGTCCTCAAAGTACATGTATTATACTTTAAATTCTAACAATGAAGTTTAACCTTTTCTAGCTCCCCCTGTCAGTCCAGGTCTGGCAAGCATACAACAGCTGCAGTTATTACCTGAATAACAGTGTCCACACATCTATAAGGTAACTCCTCACAATCACTGAAATTATGTATTACAATTCAATTCATTTGTATAGCACCAAATAGCACAGGTCGTTTCAAGGTGCTTCACAGGAGCAGGGTCCATATTACTTGGTGACCTCGGCAATGTAGAACAACAATAAAAAGGTTTTGTTTTAACAGGTAAAAGAAATGAAAGTAAAACAGAGAAAACAAATGATAAGATTTAGTAACAGTAAAATTCTAACTGTCAAAACAAGGAGCAAAAGTGCAAACCAATACCACTAAATCAGTGTCGGTTGTAAGAAACAGAAAACAAATAAGCCTTTAATTTAGAAACACAGAACCCTGAGGGACCCCAAAAACATGATGGAGCACGTTTTTGAAGTGATGTTACACAAAACAATATCTTTTGGATAACTACAAGGCAGAACCTGACCATTAATACCAAAGTAATGTTCAGTCTTATTTTAACATCTACTGGATCAAACTCTGCACAAACATTAAGCATAAGCAGCAGTGTGGTGACATTTGAGTCCATCACCAGCATGGTACTGCAGTCTTTGTTGTTTTATGTACAGACTGAACATAAAGCTGCTTTTATAGCATTTATTCTGTGTTCACAGCTCACTGCTGTCAAGCTACTCCAACAAATATGTGCATATCTGTAAATAAATATCAACCAATGTCACTCTGTTGTTGTATCACTATTTTGCCTTTAATGCATCATGAATTCAGCTGTGTTACTGCTCTCCACTTTAGGTTGATCTTGGAGGGCGTCTCAAACGGGTCACAGCTGCATGGACATGTTTGGCCACACTTAACGGCTTCACCTCTGATCAGGTGTGTGCACACACACACAGACACACGCTGTAGGGTTTGACAAAATATTGCTGCATATAAGTGCAAAGTTGTTGGTACGATGAGGAAACAACATGGGTGACAGTCAAACATGGGCTACAAGGTAAAAAAATAAATAAATGACTAGAAGGGAACACAGACTGCGTACGTTTTTCACCATACTCTTCTTCAGTTTACATTAAACCCCAGTCTTTAGTCACTCTATGATCCACTGCTGTCTGGAAATACATGTTTTTATCCATCAGATTGGAATCACCATTTAGAGTCACCAATCCACCTAACCTGCATGTCTTTGGAATTGATAGGAAACCGAGCACCCAGAGGGAACTCACACAAGCACGGGGAGACTTTCAAGTCCAGACTTAAGACACACTTATTTTCTCTTTCGTATGGCTAGCATACTGGCATAGTATAGTTCTTTCTTTTTACTCTTTTAATTCATTTTATTAGGAAACAGCGCATGCCGCTGCCCTCAACTTTTAGTGAAGCTTAGGGCTAGTGGCCGGTGATCACCTTAGTATTTCCTGTTTTTCTTGTTGTTTAATGCTGGCAAATTATACTGTATTTCTTGTCTTTCTGATTCCTGATTCTGCTTTTTCTCTCTGTTTAAGGTGCAGCTCCATCCAGAGATGGGTGTGGTATTTGTGCTGAAGACCCTCCTGTCCTGTGCACCTTCTGCATTTCCTGTATATTTGTTTTTTGTGAATTGTTCTGTAATTTATGTCTGTAGCAGATGGTCACCCCCTTGAGTCTGGTCTGCTTGAGGTTTCTTCCTCAGAGGGAGATTTTCCTTACCACTGCTGCTCTGGGGGTTAGTAATGTTAGACCTTACTTGTGTGAAGCGCCTTGAGGCAACTCTGTTGTGAATTGGCGCTATATATATATATATATATATATATATATATATATATATATATATATATATATATATATATATATATATATATATATATATAAATGAAAATAAATTGAAACTGAAATTGAGGAGAAAATGCAAACTCCACATGGAAAGGCCCAGATGAGAAGCAATACCAGGATTTTGTTCAGTAGATTTTATTTTCTCTATTGTTCCATAGCAACCGGGGGGGGGGGGGGTGGATCGCCCATCAGATTAAAATCATCCATCGTAGGCTCTCACTCTAAAAGACAACAAATGGATCCAAACCAAAGCTTGGTAACATATTAGAGAAGCTACAGTGCACTATAATGTGTTTTTCCACTCAGGTACTAAGACTTGTATTTACTGTGTGTCTGTGCACATAAATATGACTTTCTTTGTCTTCGTGTCCTGCAGGTACACCACTGTTTATCCCTGGGTGTTGGTGTTGGCCTTGGGAAGATGACAGCGACCTCTCTCAGCAGCTCTTGCAAAATGTACCTCCAGAACCAGGGTGACCGTGTCTCGTACAGCGGTGGTCTCCACCAACACTACACAGAAGTGGTTGGAGGCACTGGTTGGACGGGGGAGTTCTCACTTACCCACAATGACTCAGTGGGCTATGAGATATGGCTGGAAACCCTCAAGGATCATCCTGATGTTGTTCTGCATAATCTCAGGCCAATTTATGAGCTGGTGTCAAACAATGATGATCACACAAAGCAGATCTGACTGAAAGCTGCCACTGAGGACTACTTACAAAAAACACGGAATTAGTAAATCATCAAACCAACAGCAGTGTGGGAACAGAATCCCAAACCTGGCTCCCAACTGCTGTCCTATCAGCGCCTCTGTGGGGGAACTCAGCGTGACCATCATGAATGCCTGGGATCTGTCAGGAGACGTTTGGGGTCCAACTCAGGCGTATGTAGACAAAGACTTCAGCATGCAGCAGGAACTGTGAAGTTACTTAATAATTTATTTTTATTTCTCCTTCTTTGCAGGTATGTCAAGGTGAATCTTGGGGCAATCGAACACAGAACCTGTGTGATTGGTTCAAAGTACCCTAACTGGAATCAAACTTTTCATTTCGGAATGGTCAGTATTAAACTTCATTTTGCAAATCTGCACCCCCCCCCCCCCCCCAAAAAAAAAAACAAAAAAACAAGAGATATCATACAAGTGCCTTCAAAGACAGGAACAAACAAACTTTTATTTATATCTTCTTCTTTTGGCTGTTCCCATTAGGGGTCGCCACAGCAGATCATTGCTTTCCGTCTCACCCTGTCCTCTGCTTCTTCCTTCATCATACCATCCACCTGCATGTCCTCCCTAAGCACATCCATAAACCTCTTCTTTGGCCTCCCTCTTCTCCTCCTGCGTGGTGGCTCCATCCTCAGCATCCTTCTCCCTGTATACCCTGTGTCCCTCCTCTGCACATGTCCAAACCATCTCAGTCTCGCCTCTCTGACTTTACCTCCAAACTGTCTGACCTAAGCTGTCCATTTGAAATGTTCAGTTCTACTCCTGTCCATCCTTGTCACTCCCAAAGTGAATTACAACAACTTCAGCTCTGCCACCTCCTCCAGCTCTGCCTCTTTGTCTTTTTGTTAGTGCCACTGTGTCTAAGCCGTACAACATATAGTGCATCTGGAAAGTATTCACAGCATTTCACATTTTACACATTTTGTTATGTTACAGCCTTATTCCAAAATGGATGAAATTCATTTGTTCTACACACAATACCCCATAATGACAATGTGAAAAAGCTTTTCTTTGAGATTTTTGCAAATTTATTAAAATATTAAGAAATCACATGTACATAAGTATTCACAGCCTTTACCATGAAGGATAAAATTGAGCTCAGGTGCATCCTGTTTCCACTAATCATCCTTGACATGTTTCTACAGCTGATGTAGAAATGATTTGAATAGGCACACATCTGTTGTTGTATAAGGTCCCACAGTTGACAGTGAATGTCAGACCACAGGATTGTCTCGAGGCACAAATCTGGGGAAGGGTACAGAAACATTTCTGCTGACTTGAAGGTCTCAATGAGCACAGTGCCCTGCATCATCCATAAATGGAAGAAGCTTGGATCCACCAGGACACACAGCCAAGATATCAAAGGAGTGGCTTCAGGACAACTCTGTGAATGTCCTTGAGTGGCCCAGCCAGAACCCAGACCTGAATCTGATTGAACATCTCTGGAGAGATCTGAAAATGGATGTGCATACATGGGTGATTCTTTAACTACGGGCACTATTGGCCTTGTAAATGTAATTTCCACCACACCATTGCCTTACAATATAAAGCGCCTTGGGGCAACTGTTTGTTGTGATTTGGCGCTATATACATGTGCTCTGATATCACTGTTTATCTCCATAGAAACTACCCAAACAATCTTTCATACAAACTGTTTAAAGGGACATTAGTGTTGTGGTGGAAATTACGGCAATAGTGTGGGACAACTACATTTTGTTTAAAAAAAATCACAACAGTTGTATGACATTGAATACCCCAATTATGTTTTGATTATTTTACTGATATTTTATTCAGAGATATTTTAAAACATTAGAAAAAAACGTTTCTTTACCATTCATTTTTATCATTGAAGATCAAAAGTCTGGGTGTGGGACAGCACAAAACGGCAATATTTGCATATAATGATGCTGAAAAAAGGACATAATAAGTGCCCGTAGTCTAAGAATCACCAACACACACACACACACACACATATATATATATATATATCAAAAATGAAGGAACACTTTGAAAGCACATCAGATCTCAAATGGAAAAAAAAAAATCATGCTGTTTCCTGATACGGACTGGGTGATGTGTTAGAAAAGAAAGGATGCAACATGGTTTGATGGAAATAAAAATTGTCAACCTACAGAGGATTGACTTTAGACACCCTGAAAATCGAATAAGCAAAAAATGATGTGGCAGGCTTGTAGATTTTACCTAAATTTCATTGCAGCAACTCAAAATAGTACTTAGTAGTTTGTATGGCCCCCACATGCTTGTAAGCGTGCCTGACAACATTGGGGTGTGTTCGTAATGAGACGATGGATGGTGTCCCGGGGATCTCCTCCCAGATTTAGACCAGAGCATCCCTTAGCTCCTGGACAGTCTGAGGTGCAACCAGGCACCATTGGATAAACCAAAACATAATGTCCCAGAGGTGTTCTATTGGATTTAGGTCAGATGAGTGAATGGTACCAACTCATTCATCCTCCAGGAACTGCCTGCATACTCTCATCACATGAAATTGGGCATTGTTGTGCACCAGGAGGAACCCAGGACCCAATGCACCAGTATAGAGTCTCACAATGGGTCCAAGATTAATATGCAATGATACACTGCTTTTAAAATCTTAATAGGAGATTGCGATTTATTTATTTTTTAGGGTCATAACATATGTACATAAAAAATGGATGACAATCAGTGTTGGATAATAATGAAATGTTTTTTTTCATGAAGGTGAAGGCAGATGTCAAGCTGAGGATTGAGGTCTGGGATGAAGACGTGGCCAAGGATAAGCTCCTGATGTCATGTGGCCGGTCCCTGTTTGCAGGGACACATTATTACACCTGCTTTTCTAGTAATGGCAGCGTTCTGTTTCAGTACACGCTGACCTGCAACACCCACCTGACTGGGAACAAGTGTGACCAGTACAAACCATCTCCATGATGACAAATGTGGTTTGGTTTTGTTTTGGGGTTTTTTTGTTGTTGTTGTTTTTGCACACTTTCACAAATCGCTTTTCTGAAATCAAGTATGACATCAGAACTTTATGAGTAATGAGTTGATGATATCTTAATGTTCTTTGACACTTTCTCATGAGCCAAAGTTGTAAAATGGTTTTTTGGTTGTGAAACTGAACCAGTTTGTCTTGAGTGTCCCTCTTCAGAGTGGTGAGCATTTTTTAGTTTGTTTGTTTGTTTGTTTGTTTGTAGGTCTCAAGTGGGGGTCATCAGAGAATTGACCCCATCCTGTTTAAAAGTAAAGCAGATTAACTGTATTCTCAGAGAATCCAAAAATATATCATATACACCTTCCTCTGCAGTGCAACGGATTTAGTGAAAAATCATTCAAATGGTGGCACAAACATCAGATTTTGTATGACTAAACTCCTGAACCTGCCTCTTTCTAAGGAAAAACAAAAACACCACCTAAAATTCCAAGATGGCCATCAAAGATTGTTAAAATTTACACTTTTAGAAAAAATAAAGTGTCCTATTTGGATATTTTTTGGATCAGCAATAATGTTATCAGCTGTACATAAACTGATATTTGCATTTAAAAGCTACTACAGTTATTCATTTTATAATTTCTGGGAAATATTTCAATGTGGCTGGTAGCAGCGGTGGTGGCAGGAAGGACATCCAGTGTCAAACTTGTGCCAAATCAACATGCAGATCCACCCTGTGTCTGCTGTGGTGACCCCCAGTGAAAACAAGGGAGCAGTCGAAGGGATTTATTATTTCAATATGGCTGCTACTGTTTTACAATTTCAAAACATTCCTTTTGGTGTCCATTTTGAAATTTCAAGGTTAAGGCTTTATTTTTGTTTTAGATGCAGCTCAGCTGAATATATTGTGTCAGAAAACATATAATTAGACACCAAACTCTGACTGTATCATCTGAACAGTATTGGTAAATCTGAACTTTGACCAAACATGGATTGACCTTTCCACGCTTCCAATCAGACTGATTTAGTACAAGGTTAGATATTGCACAAGTTATAAATATTTTTGAATTCTGTCTGTGTGAAACGACCGGAGACAGGCTCAGATGAGAAGTGTCACTTGCACTGGGACAGAATACTGTGACATTTTGGCCATGTGCCACGTTTCTGGTGCCTGAGTGTTGATGACCCCAGAGGCTGGAGAAGGCCAAGTGCACATCCATGTTTCATCTGGCTCCAGCAGATAGATGGTTACTTTCAAGAGTTGGAGGTGGACCGGTTGTGTGCCTGGGTGGCTGCCATCTAGAACCCAAGACAGTGGATGTGGTAACACACCGGCACATGATGCTCCCATGCCTGACCTGACTAATGTATGAGGAGTCATTTGGAATGTTTTAAACAAGATTGTAGTGTTCTGTTGACCCCATTTTAACCCCTCCCAAAAGTTTTCACCACTTTGGAGAGGGATACCAAAGTCAAATTACTTCAGTATCCTTCAGCCAACATAAAAAAATATTTAATTCCTTGAAATCCCCATGAAAGTGTCATAAAACATTAAGATTGCTCCTTTCTAACATATATATATATATATATATATATATATATATATATATATATATATATATATATATATATATATATATATATATATATATATATATATATATATATATATATATATATGTTGACAATCTATAATAATCCAAAATAATATATAAACAGTGTGTGATTTTGATTTGAATAAATCTGTTATCTTGTGTGCAAATCAGACATTGATGTAAACTGATATGAAGAATGCTGGTTGAATTTAAGTTTTTGTTTAGTATTACTGGGGTAAAGAGTTGGGACCATTTTCACTAAACATCTTGAGACCAACAGTCTTGACATGCTACAGTGAAATCAGAAAGGAAAAGTGCAGGTGCAGTTGAGGTATATCTGCCGGCACACTGCTGTTTATGAGGTGTGACATATCAGTGCAAAGCAGAGCAGAACATCCCCGAAGCAATCGAGTGTGTGCTGTGAGCACAAAGTAAAATCAACCCGCCAGAGTGTCATCTGTCACTGCCGTAAAGACACAAGTACGCCGGGTTCTAACATGTTGACAAGGAGAGAGTAGACGTGAGAGGTTTTCTGGCAAGAGATCAATGTTGAAGCAGGCAGAAGTACCACAAAATACTGGAAGGGTAGTGACTGCTCTGACAGATGGAACCCCTGCTGCCTTCACAGATTGATCCTTTTATTATTATTTTTTTTATCCTATCATGATTGTTACTTCTGATACAAATAAAGTTTGTCACTTGCAAACACTTTTTCTTGTCCCTGAATTAATGGCAATACAATTGAAATCTAACATTAGTGTTTTGCATTCTGATCCTGGAGGACCCCTGATCTACACCCGGCCCCCCCCTACTTTGCTTTGGGCAAAATAACGTATTCTATCATAATATACCCCAACTCTGGGGTAATATTTTAAACACAAAATAAAGTTGTGCATGTTTCTAAAAACAAACCACAGTGATTTCATTCTAAATTCTGAGTGTGATTTCATCTCTCATACTGATACTTCAGGATGTTTATAAATAAGTGATAAATTGGTCACAAGACGAGCTAACGCTAATTTGCAATAGGTGATTGTTTGGGGAATTTATCCCTCTAGGGTCCGAGGGCATTTTTTGGACAGTTCACTCACCTGGCATAAATGCTTTATTATTGCTGTTAACAGCTCTCCCTGCATCCCACAATCAAGTTTTATGTCTCTTTTTTCAGGACAACCTGTGCTTTCAGAATATATATATGTTTTGTTGTGTTTTATAAGTGTAATAAAGGTTTACAATCAAAAATGGCAAGGAAGAAATAAAACGAAAAATAATTTTCCACACACATTTATTCAAAACACACAGCAAACTATAATACACAACTGTTATGACACTTTATAAAGGTAATTTGAGGTCTTGTGTGAAAGACTGTACAACAAAAAGGTTCAAACAATAAACACAAACGCACATTTTGAACAATATATATAAAATGGTCTATGCGTTTTGTTGTTCATTGATATGGTAAACAGTGCTTTACGCAGAGAAACCAACAGAGTTATCCAGTAACATTCACATGCAAACTAGTGGAGCAATCCTGATAGTTACACACTCTCTGTTTGAGCATGTGAGATTGTCATCAGAGGCTCTCCGTCTGCTCCTGCTTTCACTGATCGCTGTGCGTAATGGCGCAGGGCACACTGAGTATGTACTAATAGTACGAGGTCTGTGAGAAAAGTATCCGACCTTATTATTTTTTTAAAAAACCATATGGATTTGAATCATGTGTGATTACATCAGCCAAGCTTGAACCCTCATGGGTATGCGAGAGTTTTTTCACGCCTGTCGGTGACGTCATTCGCCTGTGAGCACGCCTTGTGGAAGGAGTGGGCCAGCCCCCTTGTTGGAATTCCTTTGTCTGAGAAGTTGCTGAGAGACTGGCGATGTGCTTGATCAAAATTTTTTCAAAAACTGAGGCACATCCGAGTGGAGACCATTCAAGAAATTCAGCTGGTTTTCGGTGAAAATTTTAACGGCTGATGAGAGATTTTGGATTGTTTCTATCACTGTAAGGACTTCCCACGGAGCGGGATGTCGCGCAGCGCTCCGAGGCGACATCGTCATCCTGTTTCAAGCTGAAAACCTCCAAATTTAAGCCTCTGTTGACCCAGGACGTCGTGAGAGAACAGAGAACTTTCAGAAGAGGTCGGAATCAGCAGTTTATCCGGACATTCCACTGTTAAAGGAGATTTTTTTAATGAAAGACGTGCGGACGGATTGGCGCGTCGGCTCGCAGAAGGCGCGGCGTGCCCGCCACAGGAAAAACACCTCCGTTGGAAGCCTTAAGGACAAGTTGGAACATGCCCTGCTGTTAAACAATTTCTCAGATACTCATCTGAAAGCCATCAAAAGCCGCCTGGATTTTACAAATGTTATCAACATGGACTCCTGAAAATGATCTTTGGCTTTTCACGTGAGGTGAATCTGCCCTACAATTGTATTGTAAAACCATATGACGGTGAACCAGTTCTGATTGGACACTCACATTGTGCATGTCATCACACAGCTTCTATGAGAAGTACAAAGATGGCCGATGGATGGCTCAAAAGTCCACGGAGTTAACTTTTCAGCAAAAAAAGTACGTTTCTATCTCATATCATTCAAAAGTTGTTTATAATTTAGTAAAGCTTGGTCTTAGCCATCGTATACGGCGTCAGCCCCAGAGGGTTAACAAACAAGAGTGTACAAATAACAGACTACACAAAACACCCAGATGTTAAGAGCATATGGCATATATTCATCATGGACATAAAATGTATGTCTCCAACAATTGGAAGAAGTCCGAGAGGATCATTTAAGTCAGGCGAGTGCATGGTGATGCTTCCTTGTTGTGACAACCTGTCCCGGTCTTCCCCACTGTACAACATGCACACAGGTGCAAACATACAGTCTACCTACAGACTTTCTTTACTTCTCTTATAATTTTGTTGGCCTCATTTCACGTTTGGACATATTGCATTCTGGTTTCTTGACTTTTTGTTTTACTTTCAGTCACTTCTTGTGTGCTTGATTTTTGCATTTAACACTTGCTTTTCCTTGTACCTTGTGTTTTTTGTTTGTTTGTGTGAATTCTAAAGTTTTCCATTGCAATTTTGAATATTTTTCCTTTGAGTTCCTTCCAGCACTGGTCTAGGTCATCTGATTCTGGTGGAACTATGTTTTCACATTTATTATCATATGCTGCATACAAGTCTGTTTTCTTTAGGTTTTCCACTTTGATTTTCTTAGTTGATCGAGAATCGTTTGTCTGTGGTTTCTTAATGGTGAAATTTGTTATCAGAAGCTGAAGGTCCAAAAACCCTCCTGGCATAACTTTCATGTCATTGATAATGAATTACTCAGGAGATAAGACAGTCAATTAATGACACGGGACCATATTGTCCTATGTTTTTGTTCCAGCAGTATTGTGTCATCATGTGGTTATTCTGGTGCTGGAACAAACCGGCAATGATTGCAAGATTGTTCCTTATACAGAAATCAATGAGTCATTCTCCATCTTCATTGTGAGGTTCTTCCCAAATGATCCCAGAGTGATTTCTATTCCTTTTCTTCCCCACCCTTCCATTAAAATCTCTGATTATATTATGTGCTAACAGAGGGAGTATCTGATTGATGGTCGGCTCAAGTTGGTTATAGAAAAGGTCTTTTTCTTCTTCTGAATGTCTTTGCCGTGGACTGGTCGATGTCAAGAACAGTTGCTTGATTGATGCTGCCACCTTTTGTTCATATGGCTGCGCCCTCTGAGGTGTGGATTCCATCAGACTGTCTCGCGTGCTGTTGTAGGATGACATGTCATTACCTGCTCGCAGAGTTTCCGGTGCTCATGCAGCCAACCTTATCGTCGTATGCCACCAAGCATGGAGTGGAGCACCACATCGCCACCATGGTCCCGTCTGTGTACTCCTGGGAGAGACAACTCAACCCAGTAAAGTTCGCCAACATGGAATGCCTTGGTATCATCCACCGCTCCAGCAGCTTGTGGGTGCCACCCCTCCATGCAGTTCTCAAGCCCGGTGGCGAGTGGTGCCCCTGTGGTGATTACCACCAATGTAATGGAGCTACCATTCCAGACCGCTACCCAATGGCCCACATCCAGGATTTTCTGGTGCATTTGGTGGGTAGGGTCATGTTCACTGCTGGAGGGCTGGCAGTTTACGGCTTTTGTCAATCACAAACCACTGACTTCACCATGGCTAAGGTGACTGAGCCATTGTTTGCCCGCCAGCGCTGACAGCTCTTACATCTCAGAGTTCACAATAGACAACATGTTGCAGGTAAGACGAACATCGTCACCAACTGCCCCTCTCAAACCATTGCTGCCGCTGTCCACCTCGGGCTGGACTATCCCCGCATGGCGGCTGATCCGCCCACTGATCCAGATATGCAGTCAATCAGGTCTGCTGCCACTGGACTGCAGTTGACAGAGATCGCTTTCCATAAGGCTGGCACCATGCTGATTTGCGACATCTCCATGGACAGCTGCGGATGGTCGTTTGTCTGGCACGGGCTGAAGAAAGGCGTGAGGGACTTGGCGGACTCCACTCCAAAGCGCCCCTGACACACATTCCTGTGCGTGAGTGGAGATTTGACCACATTAACGTAGACCTTGTGGGCCCCCTACCCTCCTCCTTGGGCTTCATGCACAAAACTCTGCCTCCTGTCTAGCTCATGCACTTTACCGTGCACTGCTTACCACACTTTCATATGCACCGCTGTACATCATCAGTTCCTGCACACCTTGAATTAGTTTACACAAATCACTGTTGTATTTGTCTACTCAGACACTTTTTGTATATCCTGCTTATTTGAATGTCACTGTAGTCATCTGTAATCCTGTATTTCTATTTATATATTACTGTACCTATCCATCTGTATACATGCTTATTTAGGGTTTGCTTCTTTCTCTGCCCCTGACCAAGGCAGTGTCTCTACATCTGGAGTTGGTCAGCGTGTCGGGCACCGGATTGTGGCTGCCCAGTGGTTGGATTGTATCTAACTGTAATTAGGATGGGTTAAACGCAGAACACAATTTTCATTGTATGTACAAGTATAATGACAATAACGGCTCTATTGCTATTACTTGACTTACACTTGGTATTTAATCCTTTTGGGTTTTTTTTTTTTTTTTTGCAACTTCTGGTTGGATGTCAACTGCATTTCATTGGCTCTTCCTGCACTCTGCACAATGGCAATAAAACTGACTCTAATCTAATCATACACATACATCACCTGAGGTTAAGGATAACTTCTGACAATTTCAAAACCTCATGCATGTGTGCACACACACATTTCCTCCTTCAGACTGTGTAAGATGGAAAATAAAATGTTCATTATGGAATTCCCTCCAGGTAAATATGTTCTCCTCATTAAAGTGAACTATAATTTTGCAACACATTTAAAAAATAAACCAACATTATAATGCTTGGATTTCAGTAGAAACTAACTTTTGACAGTTTTGTGAAATTTGAAAGGCTGTACAGCTTTAAGTCTCTCTTACATTTTGATGTAAAACTAACTTTGATCAACACAAACTAATATGCCTGCACTCTAAAAATGAACCGCTGTCTCAACGGGGAAAAACTGATGTCACAATTTGAATAGATTTTTTAAAAGTTATTTCAACTTAACTAAAGTTATTTCAGCTTAACTACAGACGTCTTGTGGCATTAACTAAGTTGAAAGTTGAAATAACTTTAAAAAAAATCTATGCAAATTGTTACATCAATTTTTCTCGTGGAGACAGCGGTTCCTTTTTTTATAGTGTGGTATGTCATGAGGTGTGTTTTTGTTCTGCAAGTTATATTTGAACATTATTTACCTATTTATGTGTATATTTCTGTACATATTTATTCATTTATTCCAAATTCATGTTTGCTCTCCATCGTCTTTCAGGGTTTCCCAGCATGCATTGTGCTGGTGTGGGTCCGCTGGGTCTGTGGTACCTGTTGTTAAGTGTGCTTTAACTAATTTAAGTGTGGAAAGGCCAATACTTGAAAAAAAAAATTGGTTAAAAATAAAAATCACTTGCAGATTTTGGATGTCAAAGAACTTTACAAATTTAATTAAGTCCAATCTGCACATTTTACTGTAGATGAAATAGCTTAATCAGAAGCTATGTTAATTTATATTTTTATATAATTTAATATAATATAATATATAATTTATATGAGCTATGTTAATTTATATTTTTATGATAATGCTCATAGAGTGTGCCTAATCTGTCACTGTATGGGCATTAAAGAAATGGTAAATTATTATTAATGTAGTGCATATTACGTACTTTTCCATTTATATTGTTATTTCTTTGTACTTCTGATTTCATATTTTTGGAACTGTAAATTAGTATTTTTTTTTTCCATTTAATCATTTGTGTACCTCTTGATCATCATTTGACTTTAAGACTTGAAAGCTTTTTGTTGACCTCCATATTTATGCTACAACTAATTCAAATTTCAGCTGTGGGTCTGTTTTTTCGGAATTTAGAGGGGGGAAAAGTCAAAGGTAAATTCACCATAATAGCTGTGGCTTCAGCTTTATCTAAATGTTTTAGTGGTTTGTGGGATAGTGTTGTCACAGTGAACTTTTTACTTGGCTAACTTTTAGTTTATCTGTGCCCATCACAGCTGATTTGGATCTGCACTAAATTAGGGTGCCCATATTTTGACTACCAAAAAAAACCAGGACACTCGGCTCGGCAATGAGATACTCAAAGTTAACTCAGACACCTTATAATTTTGATACATATTCTTCCTCTCCACACAGAAGATTTTGCAGAGTAAAATATACTCTGCCGAGACAACATTTGGTCCCAGTCCAATTAGAGTTAAATACACTCTATTATAGAGTGAAATCAGCTTTACTGTCTTGTCAAATCAAGTTTTTAATTAAACAGTCATTCACAGCATGATAGAGTTGATTTAGCACTGTGAAAGAGTATATTTAACTCTATTTGGACTGGGACCAAATGTTATCCAGGCAGAGTATATTTTACTCTGTAAAATTTACTGTGTATGGACAGAAAATGGTTATATTACAAAATACTACCTATAACCAAAGACACACATTCAGACAGGCTTCCCAGAGAAACCAGAATATGTCCTGGGAAAACAGGACATCTAGTCAACCTACACTAAATTTCACGTGACTGTCACAGGACGTGCATGAAGCATAGCAGGCATTGGCGCAATTTGGTGGGGGATAGGGGGGACATGTCCCCCCCACCTTTTCAACCAGAGGGGACAGAAGATGGTATGCCCCCCCCCACACACACACCTTCTGACATATATGTGTGTATTTGAAACATGCTATGCCAGTCTTATGTGCAAAACCATGTTAGAATAGTATCTTTGTTTCTGAAAGTTTGTATTTTTAGCAGCATTGAGTTGTTTCCAACACCTGTTTCTTGTTTGTTACATTTTCTGGGACTGTATTTGCCCAGATTTGAAACCAAAAATAGTTGCCTCTAGGGACTAGTGTCTACACATAAGTATCAATGGACCATATGCTAATTTACTAAATTCTGAAAGTTAGAAAAGGAAATCAGAAAAGCTATCTGGGACCTCAGAAAGCCCATCTGCAATTATTGCTTGATCTCCAAAATCAGTCTATGCAAGCGAAATTATGTTGAGTATGAGTGTTGTCATTAGTGCCACTTCGAAAATTAAATTCATGGTAAGTAATTTATCCTAAACTTATGATCTGTTGTTTTTTCAAACTTATGCAAAAACAAATCTTGAGAAAAAAAATACAGTATGCGATAATTAATAATTATTAAGAGCCTGTTCTTTCATATTTATGAATACATTTTACCACATTGTAGTTGTTTTTTTAATGAAAACTCAACTTATCATTCTTTTTCAGTTCTACACATGTGGTGATACCTTATTTACACCAGGATGTTAATAAAATCAATGCTGGCTATTCTCAGAATAAAGTACTTATATCCACAGTTTCAAATTGTACAAGTCAAATGGTGTCCAATTTATGGTCTTCTCAAAACATTAAAATTACTGTTCTGGATGCTCAGAATGCATCTGAACTTATCTAGAAACCGTTGGCTTCTGGGGCCTAAAGCGGCCCCCAGACCCCCGGCCTATGGGCTTCGGACCTGCGGGTCTCACACTTTGTCCCCACCAATTTCTAGTTCTAAACTGCACCCTTGATAGCAGGCTTCACTAACTTCACTGTGAAGTTTAGCGTTCAGAATATAAACATGCACAGGTTCAATGAAGAGTAAAATTTCCTCTGGTCAGTTCATGAGGTTTGTGTAGGTCTTCTGAAAGTGTTTTAAGTCAACCTGCTAAAATTCAACAAACTTTCATGAAGCAGAACATGTACGAGGAGTTGATATGAGCATCACCCAACATGCTGATGGGGAATCAAACTGTATACCTTCTGTGACTGCAGATCTCATCATCTTCAGTCAGTCATGTATATTAATGCTCCCTGTGATTTTCTTTGACCTCAATCACGCTCCACTTGTCCAAGCTGCCTGCTCTCGGCCTGACTCTCCTCGTCCTGCTGTTGTACCACTCCGCGGTTTGTCCCTACGAAACCGGAAATCGCAGCCAGTGTTTGTCTGCTCCCTTTGTGCCTGGCTACAACCTCGCTGGAGAAGGTTTTGACATTGTCACCCTGCAGCGCAAAGGAGCCTATTTGATTGACGTGACGACTTACCTCACTGAAAATGGCACATGTACGCTTTACAAAAACCCTCTTCAAGGCAATCAACTGCAAAAGGTAAATCACAAAGGCATGCAGTTTGAAATGATCAAATATCAGGCGATACACAGCTAAAGACTGTGAAGGTTTTACATTCTGGCTCATAAGTGTTTGGACAGTGGTGCTAAGTTTTTGGTATTTGTTTCTGTGTAGTTAATCTGTCTGGAGTACGTGTAGTGGCTGCACTCTGTGTTGTGTTGTTATAACTCTGCCCATTCACTCCTCTCTTGGACGCAAACTCACGATCCTTGGCATGGGAGTCGGACTCTCTAACCAGGAGGCTAAAACCCAGGACTCTGGCCTTGTGACCAGAGAATCCTTTTGAGCTGTTGGAAAGTGAGGTTTACTAACTACATATGCACAGCGACACCTGCGGGCCTCCATTACATACACAGTTCTCAAAAACTGAGTGACCATGCAAGAAGGAAACTAATGAGGGAAGCCACCAAATGTCAATGATAATTTTAAAGTTATAGGAGCTGAGACTGACCCCTGTAATGACACCAACCAGGCATATATGCATGTGTTCAAGCACAGTTTTTAATATCATCTTCCAATAGTTTCTCATTAATTATCTTATTCTGTGTATTTTGGGGGCAGCAAAATAGCGGCTAGTATGCTTCCACCTTAATCAGAAGATTCACATGGCCATTCTCCTTTTTCATTTGGCGTTACATCAAGAAAGACATCAGGCAGAAAATTTGTGCAAAGACGACATGCAGCTCCATAGTGGATCCACTGTGGTGACCGTGAACAAAACGGGAGAAGCCTAAAGAAATTAATATGTTGTCTTCATATTTTATTTGGATACTACATGACCCTTTGTGTCACACACCACGATTGACTGGACTGGTTAGTCCAAATAACAGGATCCCTTGAATAGGATGTTAATTTCATCGGACATCACACTGCTCAAGCTTGTTCGACCTTATGTTTTCAAAATGTCTGTTTTGTATTTTGAAGACCAATCTGAGCACACTATACAGTCTGTTTTCATCAGCAATGATGGACAAAACAAGTGACTTATTGATAGATATTTAATGTATCCGTTGGGTGATAGAATTAGAAATTAATTTATGCCAAGAGTACAAGTCACCTCTATGCACATTGAGGGATAGAGATATGCAACAAAATCTCTCTCTCTCTCTCTCTCTCTCTCTCTCTCTCTCTCTCTCTCTCTCTCTATATATATATATATATATATATATATATATATATATATATATATATGTGGGTGATTCTTAGACTACGGGCACTTATTATGTCCTTTGATCATATTGTATGAAAAACAGAAAAAAGGGGAACTTTCACACTTTTATAGTTATAGATTTCTTAGTTATTTTATTTTTAATAAATTTGCAAAAATCTAAAAAAATCCCCACCTTTTTTCAAATTGTCATTATGGGAGTATTGTGTGTAGAATTTTGAGGAAAAATAAATAAATTTCATCCATTTTGGAATAAGGCTGTAACATAGCAAAATGTGGAGAAAGTTAAGCGCTGTGAATACTTTCCGGATGCACCGTATGCGTGTGTGTGCGTGTGTGTGTGTGTGTGTGTGTGTGTGTGTGTGTGTGTGTGTGTGTGTGTGTGTGTGTGTGTGTGTGTGTCTATAGATAGATAGATAGACAGACAGACAGACAGACAGATAGATAGAGATGTCCATTATTTATCCAGATAAAGTTTTGCTGAAATTAAAATAAATCTCACCATAACTATAATATCTTGTGGCAGGAGAATAAAATGTGTATCATCCTGTACATTCTAACAAAGAGGTTTGACCTTTTTCAGATCCCCATTTCTGTATGGGACTGGCGTGCATACAGCCGCTGCAGGTATCTACTCGAAAACAGTGTCCACACATCTGTAAGGTAAGTCCTCACAATCACTGAAAGTATTTCAATTCAGCTTGTTTGTATAGTGAAAAATCACAATGCAGGTCATCTCAGGGTGCTTCACAAGAGAAGGGTCCATATTGGAGCAGAATCAATGAAAAACATAAGCAAAAATGAAACAAGAGATTTGTTACAAGTTAAAACTGACAGCAACAAAAAAAAAAGTAAAATAACAATAAAATTCAGGAACAGTAACATTCAAATAATTAAAACAAGGAGTAAATGCAAATGAGTGTTAGCTGTAAGACACGGAACACAGATTAGTCTTTAACTCGGATTTAAATGAGTCCATCCAATCAAACTCCCTTATCGCAACTGGCAAACTGTTCCATTAAAAAGGAGCCTGATAAGAAAAGGCTGTATAATCAGCTTACTTCTTCTTAAGCCTTGGAATACACAACAAACCTTGATCCCAAAAACGGACAGCACGGGCTGGTTCATACAAGCAAGTCAACCAAATATAAGTTCAAGAACAAGAACTTACTGAACATCCAGTTTCTCACTGTTGCTACACAATCCTCCAAGGTCCCAATTTGAAAAGGATTGTCAGCTGTCATCGGCATATAAAGCTGGGTGTCAATGGCATATCAATGAAAATCAACTCTGTAGCTTCAGAAAATTTGTCCAAGAGGTGTAATATAAATAGAGAGAGGACCAAAGGACCAAACACAAAACCCTGCGGTACCCCAAAATTTACTGGAACAATTTTCAAAGTGATGTTGCACAAAACGTGGATATCAGTTAGGCACAATTTCAACCAAGATAGAACCTGACTGACCTGGACTCTATTTACTACAATCTTTTCCATCTGAATCAGAAGCTCAAGGCACTTGACTGTGATGCCTAGCTTTCACAGGCACTTACGGCACACCAGGAGCAACTCTGGAATTAAGGACCTTGCCCAAGGGCCATTAGTGATTGTCCGGTTGGCATTTGAAATGAGGATCATCTTGTCTCAAGCCCATTGTTTAAACACTAGACCAGGAGTATTCAAGCCCAGTCCTCAAGGGCTGGTGTCCTGCAACTTTTAGATGTGTCCTCAGCCCAACACACCTGAATCAAATGGCTGAATTACCTCCTCAGTATGCAGTCAAGTTCTCCAGAGTGCTGCTGATGACCTCATTAGCTGACTCAGGTGTATTGAAGCAGAGGCACATCTAAAAGTTGCAGGACACCAGCCCTCTAGACCCCTGCAATGGAACATCACCTCCCCAACTTTCAAGTCTACTAACAATATACAGTGATCTACTGTATCAAACACTGTGCTAAGATCATGTATACTCGTAAGCAACAGCGTGCATCACCACACTGCTGCTTCCACATGAGTCCATCACCAACGCCATACCGCAATCGCTGTCGTTTTATGTTCAGACTCTACTCAAAGTTGGTTTTATAGCATTTATTTTGTGTTCACAGCTCACTGCTGTCAAGCTACTCCAGCCATGACAGCTTCAGCTGGCAGGTAGGAAATATCTCACAGCTGTTTCCCTCCCACAGATCACAGCGAGGGTGAAAAATATTTTCATACCTGTAACATCCTGATTTGTCTGTGTTTGAATGTGTGTGTGTGTTTGAGTAAGTTTACATTATTTAACATTTTTAAGACAGTCACCAGAATCTTCTCTTTATCAGCTTGGCATTGATTATAAGAAGTTTGTCAACCTGGAGGTTCGAGGAACACGTTCAAGGGCGTATAACTTCGCTGAAAACCAGAGTAGATTTGACCGCCACACATTCAGCAAACATGAAACCACATGTATCCATTACAGGTAGCATACTAAGACCTTGCCTCAATTTTATTATTATTATTTTTAGGATTCAACAGTTTGCAGAGTTAATTGTATCATTCCACCTTTTGTTTTATAGTTACAGACTGTCAAATTATCCACCGATCAGTGCAGAGTTCCAGCGGGATATAATCAGGCTACCTTCTAACTACACCAATAACACCAGTGTGGATTACCAGAGGATCATCGATACCTACGGCACGCACTACATCCGCCAGGTCAGTTCATATACACACATCACCATTGTGTTGTGCCAAAGAAAACACATATCTGTAAATAAATATCAAATCTTATCATATACCTATAAATGATACGGCAATATGACTGTATAAAACACTAAAGAATAAATAGCAATACACCCTTTTCGCGGACGGGTAATATTTTTCATACCACCCGAGTAATCAGCCAATCCGGACAGCGGAGCGGCGCCACAACGAAGAGGCGCGGTCAGAGGAACTGTGAAATACTGGTGAGTCACTATTAACAATTTCTTACATGTCCAACCTCGTAGGTTGATCGTTAAATTTAAATTTGTTAGTTCTAAAAGCCATCATAATTATCTATAGGAAAATGTTCTATTTTTTTTCTGCTAAGGTTTGAACTTTGAGTGTTTACACAGGAGAGAAAAGTGAGAAAATGTTAATGCCTGTTTGAGAAAAGTGTATAAAGTGTGTAGTGAGGGGTTTTACAGCCTTAAAACGTCTATAATAATTGTAAAAAATAATGCTGACTACTTCGCGGATTTCTAGATTTTATATTATAACTTGATTTGAACCAAGAGTATTGCATTACTTCTGCATTAAGGTGTCTCTAAGTTTTAATTAAATTTAGTTTGTCACAGAATTTGTTAAATACAGGATTAAGATAACTCGAGAGGTATTTGGAAAGACATTTATCAAACAAATTCCTCTTGGACCAAGTTGAAATTGCCACCAGTTGTTGTGTTGTCAGTAGAGTATGATCATTTAAGATGTTCTACCTGTGAGGTTATTTGTTCAAATAATTTTTTATTGATGTTTTTGTAGGTGTATATGTTGATTAAAATGAATTTCAGATTGCCGATGCTTATGATAAGAATTAACAAAGTGACTGTGATCATCTTCCATAACTGATGTGATCTGGCCTTGTTGGTGGTGTGTCGCATACTTTGCTTTGGGCTGGATACTGTTTTCAGTCAAAATATGAGAAAAACAAACACAAACACAACTTTGGTGTAATATTCTTAAAAAAAAAAAAAAACAGTAAATAACACAAATTAGTGCATGTTTGGGGAAAAAAACAAACCACAGTGATTTAACTTTAAATTCAGAGTATACTGACAGTCCAGGATGGTCAGAACCAAATGATAAACTGGTCACAAGACTGGCAAACACCAATGTGCAAAACCTGCATATTTGGGGAATTTAACAAACACTATTTTACAAATAATGCCAGACTACACAAAACACCCAGATTTTAAAAACATGTGGCTTATGTTCATCATTGACATGAATTTTATGACCTCAACAAGCTGTCCACAAGAGAATCATGTACATGAGGCGTGTCCGTGCAGACGCCTCCCTATTGTGACAACCTGCCCCGGTCTCCCCGACTGCACCACGCAAATGATGCACCCAGGTCCAAATTTTTCGTGGGTGGGGAGGGGGGGGGGGGGGTCTGATTCATCACAATGAGGCTCATTAAATGCTGATGTAATATTATCACTAATATTTTGAAAAAAAAATGTATTTTAGACTAAGAAATTCTGCCAAACACAAGGTTAACAAACTTATAAAACTTTCTCTTGGTCTTTCCTTTCTTGACTTTTCTTCATTTTTACTTTTCCTTTCTTTTCTTCATATATGTTTTCCTTCACATATCCCCCTCACATATCCCCTCGACCTCCCCCTGGTGGTGAGGAGGATGTATCACAACCTCGGTCAGATTCCATCCCTACACACGCGCGCGGAAAGCACGCGTGAACGCGCCACATCCACTCGTTTTCCTTTGGAATGTGTAAAAATCCCGTCCCGCTGCTGGATGATGTTTGATGCAAACTGCCTGAAGGGAAAATGACTTTTTGACACACGTGTGACTAATTTAGGTGTCCGCGTGTCCGTGACGGCGCCGTGGGTTCCGCCACGGAAATATGATGGAGAACTGAAAGTTGGTGACGCCTGAAGAACGAACCAAGAACTTTGTGGGTTTTTTTTTTACGGTTTGTCATGAAAACGGACAAAGATCAGCTGACGTCTGGATGGATTTGGATTAATAAAGTGTCTGTCACTGACATGTCTGTGGGTTGGAAATGCAGCTCCACGTTCAATTCCTGCTGCTTTTTATTATTATAGCGGGTAAGAGAAACCACACCTCTAAAGAACAACATTTAACGTTTACATAAAAAAAAAAAAAAAAAAATCTATGTTAAATGTTCGTGGTGCTGTGGAAATTTTTGCTTTATATTAGTATGTCACTTGTGGGAAAAAAAAAGGAATATTTCACTCAATAATTCAGCTTTAAAGGTAAAAAATTGCAAACATGAGCTGTTTGTTGTTGTTTTTGTTCTGTTTGCATCAGCTCCATAATCATTGGAACAAGGAGGCAACTTTTGTCATTTTGCCTTTCTACTGTAGGTGCCTTGGTGGCTTCCCTCACTGACACACAAACAGAACCACACTGTGTGCATTTCTTAATGATTGATGTAAATGAACTCCAAACTCATTCACTGACTTGGAAATGTTCACGTGTCTGTCCCTTCTGACTTAAAGAATACTGGCTGTAAAAGTGATGATGATTTATGTTGACAATAATTCTCGTATTTAGTGTGTTTTATTACTGATGGTCTGCGAAAATGGTGTGACTGTGTATTAAAATGACTAACTGGTTAAAATTATATTTTTGTTGAACCTCTTTACTTAAAGCTGAAAGTCTACACAACAAGAACATGTTATTTGATTGATTTAAAATTCATGGTGGTTGTGTACAGATGCAAAATCTTTACCTCTGCTTACGAAGTTCTGCAGAGGTTATGTTTTCACCCCCATTTTTGTTTGTTTGTCTGATAGTGAACAGCCTGTAACCCACAATTTTTCATATATTGTTCTGAAATTTTTACAGAACTGATTCAGTTTTCAAGGTTAAAGTCAGGAAAAATATCTTGGATATTGGAAGAATCCCAACCTTTAATACTGAACAAATTTTCAAAAATTAAAAAAGATCAAATTTATTTCATATTTGAGTGCGTTGTGTAGGATGGTATCCTTTATCGACAAAGTCTGATCAGGATCTGATCCAGATTACAGATTTTGTGGCCGTTTAAATTTAAACATTGAAAACCCAATTTAATGTATACTTTACATTATATCTTAGTCAAACGTGCCCCGATCACTCTGATATTTGAAGGTGAGGTGCAGACTGGCACTCACTATCTATCACCTGACAATGTTTGATCTGGATCGAATCCGGATTGCGGATTTAGGGAATATTTGATTTTAACATTGAAAAGCCCTTTTGATCTGTATTTATTTTAGCTTATGAAAAGTCACTTCTAACAGGAAATTTTTTTCCAAGATAAAAATTTGTGGAATTGGAAACTAGTGTTGGGGAGGTTTGTGATCTACAAGCGCAGTGCTCGAGTAAAAATTGTCTCCCATGTTTAGTCTTTTAAAATCCCAGGAAAAGGTGAGAAAATCTGGTCACAGTTTCCTAAAAGCCTAAGGTGATGTTACCAAAATATTTTTGTCTGACTAAAATTATAAACCTTCAGTTTTCCCTGATACAGCATGGTGGATTAGTGGTTGCCACTGTTGCCTCACGGGCAAGAAGGTCATGGGTTCGATTCCCATCTGTGGCCTTTCTGTGTGGAGTTTGTGCTTTCTCCCCGTGTTTGCGTGGGTTTTCTCCGGGTGCTTCAACCTTCTCCCACATCCAAAGGCACGCAGGTTAGCTGGATTGGAAACTTTAAATTGTCCATAGGTGTGCATGCGGGTGTGAATGTGTTTGTTTGTCTATATGTGGCCGTGCCACAGACTGGTGTCCTGTCCTGGGTGTACTTCGCCTCACGCTCTGTGACTGCTGCGATAGGCTCCAGTTCACCGAAACCCTTAATTGGAGTAAGTGGTTGAAAATGAGTGAGTGAGTTTGCCCTGATATAAAACACAGATAAGCAGAAAATCTCCAGTTTACCAGATAGTCCATGCGCCAACTAGGTTTTCAGTACCACTTAAGCGAACCAAACAACACTTACTCGTACAATCCAGCCTCAGTGTACCATGGCTTACACAAAAAGGTGTGGTGGACATCCCAGGGTAGTAGCTATATGCAGGTAGGAGTCAGGGGTCAAATATAAATATGGTCCAATCATATTAAAAATCCTACCACATCATTTCCTGAACATAAACATTCCAAAAAAGGTATAGTTTGGACTACTTGTGACAGAATGTTGTGGAGTTATGGGGTAGAAATGGCAAAAATAGTGACAAAGGTCAATTTATGGTTGTACAGGGGTTAAAAGTTAAAGCTGCTCCAGTTTTGGTCAGATATGATGGAAATTGTTGGTTGAGGTAATAGGGGTTTTAAAGAGCAATAGTTTGCACCATCTGTTGTACTTAGTTTTCACATATGTCATAAAATCCAATGGAGTTCGACTTTGTTTGACCTTTTACATTTGGCGACCAAACATTCAACACAAGCAAAACAATTCTATTTATTAATCCTGTCTGCTCAATAATTTTCAGCACTTTTTAAAAACAAAATTAGAGCTAGGCCGTCTAAATATTGAAAAAAAAAAAGTTTATTTTTGTAAATCCAAGATGGCCGCCATGGTGGCTTCTGGAGAAAATGAAATCATCCATTTACTGACTGGCTGTTGTGTGCCCTTTCCACAAATTTCTTATCTTGACAAAAATTCTAATCAAATTACATAATTAATCTGACTATTTTTTTTTTTATGAAGCTAGAACCAAGACGTTTTAGTGGTGTTGACAAATGACCCAAAAGTTTATTCTGCTATCAACTTTGATCTGACTGATTAATTGTTTCACCTGTTGTTGTTATGAGATGGGATGATCAATAACCGTAAAGCTCATGTGATGTTTGGTGAAACAGTGTTTTTCCTGCATTACAGACTTCAGGGAACACCAACTGTATGAACCGGGACAAACTCGGAGCTTTTTGTCCTCCAAAATTTGACCACCATTTCTGGACGAGTGCTATGAGTAAATAACTTTACTGGTTAAGTGTTGGGCTTGAGACCAGAGGATCCTCGGTTCAAATCCCAGCCTGACCATAAAATCACTAAGGGCCCATGGGCAAGGTCCTTAATCCCGTAGTTGCTCCCGGTTTGCAGTGGGCGCCTTGTATGGCATGAATGTGAGGCAATGATGTGTAAAGCGCTTTGACCATCTGATACAGATGGAAAAGTGCTATATAAATGCAGTCCATTTAATAGACCACTAGACCATCACCTATTAATTACCGACACTCTCTGTTACTTGTCTCCCCCACCCCCACCCCTTCTTTCCTCAGATGTAGCATCGGCGTTGTTACACCACCAGTGTGGTGGAACTCTCCACCTGGACCAAACTCCATCTGGTCACCTCCATCTCAATTTACCAGGTGTTCTTGGCGACACCAACACCCTGAACCCCATAAACCTCCAGACTGACCCGTCCTTGCCAGTTTGCACTTGGATGATAAATATTCCACTGGGTCTGACGGTACTTTTAAAGTTAATTTGGTTGGAAAGTGGTTCAAACTTCACAGTGTGCTGTGTTGGGGATCAGGAAGAGCTGATCCTGGAGACTGGGGGAACTATCCTGCTCAGGAATAATGCTTCCCTAAATTGGACAGGAACCAATCACTCTTTAAACCCAATTCAGCTGTCCTATCATGGTAAGAAACCTTTACTTATTTACCGTTTTTGATTTACTGAAGGCTCCGCAGCGTGTGCTTGTTTCTATATCACAAGTTTAGGCTCATAGCCTTGGCGAGATTAGCATCACGTGCTTTGGTCAGCGCTGTTTTGATTGTGTGACGTATTGTGGAAATGTTGTGTTCAAAGCTTACTGCGAGCTGTGAATGTGTCAGTGGGAAAGTTTTTCTTTCTCACATTCACTGTGATGATCAAGAGATGTTATGTTGTGTTTTCCACTATATCTTTCTACACCCTGTCCCTCTCTGTTTTTCTGTTTGGTCCTGGTTATCCAGTTCAGGAAGATGAGAGGAATTCCTCACTCGGACACAGCAGCCTGGGCTCAGACGGAGACGTCTTAGCTTGGTCTCGGACAGGAAGCAGTTTTACAAGCGGGGATCCTGCTGTAACGCTACAAGGTGAAGAGTTGGGGAGAGGGACTGAAGGGGGCATAAGTCACCTCCACCAAGGTTACGGGTGGACATCAGGGCCTCAGGCGACGTCTGGACCCACCTATCAGGACCGAGGCCTCCCACAACCCCCCTCTTCGCTGCCAGGACTCACTCAGGCTGTGACAGCCGATAGGGAAACTCTCCCTCTTCCTCCGGAACAAGCAAACAATGGAGCGGATACATCTGGAGTTCCTCACCTCACTGATGGTCCTGTGTCTGCCAGAGAAGGAGCACTCCTCTATTTTCCACCACAACATCACACAGAAACACACATAATGCAGACAGAAACAGAAACTCAGACAGCGCACAATCTGAAATATGCAGATGTCAGGAGCTTCAACACATTAAGGGGCACGGACACACAGAAACCCACACCACGTACCAATTCTAATGGATCCGGCTTTGGTGGCCGTTTTCACCGTGTTGCTCTCTCTGGGCTGCCTTCCATGACAACCTCTGAGTCCAGCACCATCATAATCCCACGTGAGGAAATCTCAGTTGGAGAATCAGGAGCCAAAGGAACCCATTCCTGGAGGAGCCACCAAAGCACAGAGAGGTCACCAACTGAACCTCAGTGGGACAACTTGAGTAGTGCATCCTCTGGCATTCGCTCCACAGCCACATTGACCCCCCAGGGTGCCAGCAGAACTGGTTGGTCACACACCACTGATGCTACAGAGGTTAATGCCACAGTGGTGACGTCTGTTTCTCCCAACTTCACACAAACTGGCTCTGTTGATTCGGACGTTAGAAGTCAAATGGCTGCTTTGGGCTCCTCTATAAGTAACATGATTTCTCCTGACACAGCTTCAGCTGCCATACAGAACCAAACAAGATCTCCAGAAAACATCTCCAATTCAACATCTCCCTACACCTCATCCTCACTCACACAGTGGGAGGAGCACACACGAACGCCTAGACATGTTCTAAATGCCATCATAGCTTCAAACACCATTTCCCCTTTATCGGATTTCACCGAAAATGGTGATCAGACAACAATTTTCCAAAGGTCCCCAGTAACCCCAGTAGACCAGAACTCTGCTTTTACTAAAACTCAAGAGCTGGAGCATTTGCAAACAATGGTGACAAAACCTGACTCAAACACGCTGCGTCCCACTCATGCACCCGACACCTCTCAAGCCTACAAACCCTTCCTGACAAGTTCAAAGGGTCCGTCTACCCTTTTGTCTTTAGATGCATCAGATTGGCACTCATCTCCATCTTCATACATCCTGCCTCAGATGCACACAGTTTTTCCTGAAAGTTCACGAACTACTCACGCCCGTGATCCTTCCACCTCCTCTCCTGATGAACCCACCTCGCACACATCCGACAGTAAAACCACACCTCCACCCCAACAGACATCAACAGTCAAATCTCTGCACCCACTTCAAACGTCTTTACTTCCAACCGATGTCCGTACTCCTCAGGGGGCGTTCCATAGTTATACTGCTTCCACACATCCATCAGTGACGACTGCCAAAACAAAGACTGACCGTGGAGTTAAAAAAGAAGGAGAGATGAAAGCTGAGGGGCATTATCGGGGGTCTCCCAGCAGTCCAAGTACACTCACTCCCACAGCTGAACCTCCAGATGAACCTCCATCTTGGACAACTTCATCTCACCGACATTCTGTGCCGACCTTGCCTGTTTCAACCTCCACCTCACCTTGGAGTTCCATACCTCAGATGCCTAAGTTCTACGTTGTGCCGGATCAGTCTGTCACCATCAGAGGTAGTGTTTGTGTTTGGTTGTTGACTCCACTAAGGAGAATTTGTGTGCACTATCATGTCTTTTTGCTTTTCTGAAAGCAACATATCTCAAAAAGACAATAACTGACATCATTGAAATTTGGTGGATATCTCAGCATTGGGTAAAGGAAGAGTTGACAAATGATGTAGATTATTTTAAACGTGCTTGAGCCTTGCAGTCATATGTTAGTTGTGGTTGGCGTTTTCTTTGAGGTGTCCCATAATTGCCCAATTGTGCATTTTGATTTAGTGCCTGGCATAAAAAGCAATTCTCCCCAAACCTAGAAATGGACAACTGTTGGGCCTTAGGGGGCAGCAAACTATCTCTGTATGCCCTGTAGTTACTTCTAAAAAAAACAAATAAAAACAACACATATTTTATCTGAATACTGGTAGTAGGGTTCTACTTTATTCCACAAAATATTTTCAGCTGACCTCAATGAAATTTGGTGGAATAATCAGCTTTATCAAGAGATCTTAACTGGAATCTAGATGTGAATTCTGGATCGGTATTTACTTTGGTACATCACAAGCTAACACTTTTTTTTTCTTTTTTTTTTTGTAGTTTAAAAAATCTGTTGGATTTGTTATATAAAAATGTGTAATTATCAGCTCTATCAAGAATAGGAATCTGAAATTTTGGTATTGATAAAAATCTAGATGTGGATTTCATATCAGTTTGTTTTGGTACATAGCAAGATGATGTATATGTATTTATTTTAATTTGTAGGATTTATTTATTTATTCATTCATTTAATAATAGAATTATCAGGTCTACTATCAAGAGCAAAAATCTGAAATTTTCATATTGATTGGAATCTAAATGTCAATGTTCACTTCGATACATAACAAGCTGAAACTTTAAGTTAATTAAAAAGAAATCTGATGTTTTTTTTTCTTTTTAAAGTAATAATTAGCTCTATCAACAGGACAAATCTAAAATTTTGGCAATGATTGGAATCTAGACATAGGCTCGTATGATATAGGTTATAGGTAGGGTATAGAATATAGATCAGTGTTTACTTTGGTACATTTCAAGATTACATTTTTTTAATTAATAAAAAAATTGTATTAAAAAACAGTGGGCACTCTTGGGATCCCGGGAAGAGTTATAGGACTTGGCCGAGGATAGGGAAGTGTGGGAAGAGCTGCTTGCACTGTTGCTGCCATGACCTGGAACCAGATGCCTGGCTGAAAATGAATGAATGGTGGGGCACTCATGACTGAGACCTGTGTCAAGCTGCCCCCCCACTGTCATTCAAAATATTAAAATAGAAATGTTGTTCATTTGTGCCGTAAAACTTTTAATTTGTGCTATTAAAGCTTTAGAATAATTCAAAAATTTTGTTTGTTTTTGTTTTGCCAAATTCTGTTTTTGTGGCGTTCGTCCTTGACACAAAATACATAAACATACCAAACGGCAAATGTCAGCTCTCCCCAGTTTGTCCGTGATCGAAGTTATACACACGTACACAGAGGCCACTTGGTTTTAATATACAGCAATGAATAATGCTGCAGTCAAATCTATTTTCAGAAAGTGTAGATGTTCAAGAACTTGCTGTTTTGTAAGCAATAAACCCACTAGTGCAATAATGTTGTTTCATCCCAATGCAAATTTGCAGCATTGTCCAGCCTTGGTAGAGGAATGTGGTGTTGAAGCATATTTCTAGCTGTCGTTAAAGTGTCACAGGCCTGTTGAGTTTTGCTTGTTGTGTACAGTGGACTCCATTGAGCTGCTGCTGCAAATCATTGTGGAAGAGTCCAAGTCGGCTTCTCCTGCTGGTTTGGAGGAAGACGCTGCTACCTGGGTGAGGAATGATGCACAAGTAAATATGAAACAGGTCATTTCACACATTTGGTAGGTGCTGTCGTGTTGTCACTTGTTTCTTTCAGATGGAGCCGTACTTGCAGAGAGCTCCTGGCTTCAACCGGCTGCTGGGAGTCTGGAGCAGGTGATATACTGTAATACAACTTCATCAGTACCACATACTTTCATTAGTTCCTGCACTAAGAATACTTGATTTGCAAATTTTGGTTATTCATTTGACATCACTCAGCTGTTGATCTCCAAGGCCCTTGGAGATGCAGTGGAACATGTTTCCCCACAGACGCTTTGTTCAGGTGGATCAACAGAGTGAATACTCCTGTGGAGTGTTAGTGTTAATTTTTACAGCGTTAACAGTGTTGATTTTGTCAAATTATTTGTAACCTAGGAGATTCTGTTTGCTGTAATTAGACACATTGTTGGAAACCAGTGTTACCATGGTAACTACATCATTCAGCCACTATTTTTATCCAAGTAGCTACTCAAACCAAAGAGCACATTTTGAATTAAAATGACCACAGTTGACATGAGGTATAAATTTTGGGCAGCACGGTGGCTTAGTGGTTAGCACTGTTGCCTCACAGTGAGAAGGTCGTGGGTTCAGTTCCCGTGGCCTTTCTGTGTGGAGTTTGCATGTTCTCCCCGTGTTTGCCTGGGTTTCCTCCGGGTGCTCCGGTTTCCTCCCACATCCAAAGATATGCGGGTTAGGTGGATTGGACTCTTTAAATTGTCCATAGTGTGTGTGTGTGTGTGTGTGTGTGGGTGGGTGGGTCTGTGTTTGTTTGTCTGTTTGTGGCCCTGCGACAGACTGGCGTCCTGTCCTGGGTGTATCCCGCCTCACGCCCTATGACTGCTGGGATAGGCTCCAGCCCCCCGTGACCCATAACTGGATTAAGCGGTAGAAGATGAATGAATGAATGAATGAATGATTCCTAATTTGACCTTTAAGCTTGCTGAGATGACCCCTGGCTGTAAATCAGCAACAGGTTGACTTGGCAACCTGAAGGAGTTCCACGTAAGAGAATGTAAAGATTCGCAGTTTAATGCCCATCTTTGAACCCGACTAGGTCGATCAGTGGGATAAGGAGTTGGGCTACCACTATGTAGACCTGGATTTGATTCCTGGTCACGCTACCTGTCTGTGTACTTGGATAAGACACTTTATCTCCACACTGTCTCAGTCCGTTCAGCTATGAATGGGTGTAGGTAGCGTCCCATCCAGGGGAGTCCTAGACTTTAATCTGGTTCACGGTATGGAATCCAGGGATAAGCACCATCACCACTAAGCCTGAGGAGTTACTTCAAATAGTTATGCGCGTGACAGATCAAGGAGGAAACCAACAGATTCTCATAGAAAACACTGGAATAGTTTCAGTACTTCTGGATTCCTGTGAAGCAGGAATCCTGTCCTTCTAATAGATATCCCTTCATTTGTGTTAAATTAGGTGGAGATCAGCTGTAAATAACTCGGCAATCTGTCTGGCTTTCCTTAGCTATCGCAGGTTGAACCAGGGTTTTATTGTCCCATTTATTGCTGAACTGTTGAACCTCTGACACATCTCACCCAACCATATATCATTTATCAATTTCCCTGAGGGAGTCTTCCCAAGGGATCAATAAAGTTCTATCAAATCTAATCTAAGAATAAATGATAACTAAACCTATCTTCTATTACTTTCTCTGACTATCTCAGAAATGTGTTTGAAGCCAGCAGCAGGACCTTATCTGGAAAAACAACTTGCCAATTTTTAAGTACTGTTGACTGTCCAGTTCACTTATTTATTTAGTGCTTCACCCGTGATTCCGAACACTTGGTGGTCTCATTCTTTACTCTGCGCCTATGAAACTATACTGAAGCTACGTAGCATTTTTACAAGTGTTAGTTTTCACACTCAGCTGTCTGAAGTTTTTTCTGCTGTTTGTCATCTGGTTTACAACAGTCATTCAGAAGCAACATTATAATCTAATCTACAACATTATCAGAAAGTTGTCCTCTGTATCTTTATATTATAATAACTGCACCTGTCAGTTTTATATCAGAGCAGGTAACTTTGATTGCAATGTTTTTTAAGAGGTAATGATGATGAAGCTAGTTAAGAAGCTCATAGCAGGCCTGCTAGGACCTCATGTAGCCCCCACTTTGAAAAACGATGGATTGACAAAGGTTTTCCAAAAATTACCAACTTTACAAATGTGGTGCTTCCAGCTACAGTGTATCGAACAACCTTATACTGGCATAATGTCTGTGATTGATGGGCTGTATCACGGAATATGTCAACTTGCAGTTAGCATTAGCGTATGTGGTCATGCATATGGTCACGTCACAACCATGTTTGCTATATACAGATTTAAAAAAAATGCTAGGTGTTGAATGATGTTACACAGTGTAAAGAAAGCAAACCATTTACTGCTGACACCACAATGGGAGGGTCCACTAATCCTAGGGTCCACTAGTCCTAGGGTACACTGATGCTAACCTCTTTATATTATTTGATGGCATATATTACAACCCCAAACTGATTTCTAAGTTCACAAATAAATGTAACACGTTCAAATAGCTAACAGTTTGCTAACCTGGTGATACTGGATAGAGAATATTAATGCACCATCTTGACATAACGGTGTCTGACCTAACTAGCTTCGCGCTCTACATTAGGAAATTTGGAAATTAGTTTGAAACCAGTTATTCAGCTATTATACCTATATTATTGAAACCATGGGACAGTCATTCTGGGGGGGGGGGGGGGGGGGGGGGGCTTGACAGAAATGGTTTCACCACAGGGTTAAGTTGATTCTCAGAATAATTTTTATTATTCATCTGCAGTGACCTTGACAATCCAGATTATAACAGGATGTTGTTAGTCCTGTCATGAATACACATGTATGTATAAATTCATGCCAGTGCTTTTCTGCTCGTTTATTTATTCACATTAATGCAGTCAAATGTTCTGATGTTCTAGTGGCCATGCAGTGCAGAGTTTGGTGGAGTTTAAAACTAGCGGAGTGCTCCAGTGGCTCCACCTTCCTGGACCAGCATCGCTGTTGGAACGAACGGGACTTGCTCAGGCTGTTCGTGAAAGGAGGACCTTCAGATCATCCAGAATCATGAACATAACCATTGGAGGTGAGCTAGACTGCAGTGGTTACTAAAGACTTTTAATAATACAATAATTGGTTTACATTGTCAGCCACACATCATTGTGATGATGCCGCGATAAGAAGTAAGACCCTTTGGCTGCTCCCTTGTTTTCATTCAGGCTCACCGCAGCAGATCCGAGGTGGATCTGCATGTTGATTTGACACAAGTTATACACCGAACACCCTTCCTGATGCAACTCCATATTACATGGAGAATGGGCAGGGGTGGGGTTTGAACCAGGAACACTTCATATTTCAATTATACAAAATGTGATTAACATTCCCAACATTGTGCTGATATTAAACTTGTGTACCCTCACTAATTACACATTTTGTTTCTTGTCAGTTCACATTCACACTGGAACAGTGCTGCATTTAAATGTCAGTGTCCTTAATTATTTAGGTTTCATTATGAGGAGAAATTCACCCAGCAGCTCCTCGGAAACAGATCAGATGACACCAAATAATAACTGATAACTTACACTACAAATAATACACCAAGATTGATAAATTAATTAAGACTGTGCAGGTACATGCTGGGAGCTGGTACATAAAGTTACATCCACCATTTAACTGCAGAAAATGTCACCAGGTTGAAATTAAGAAAATGTTAATTAATGTGATAATTATCAGGAAAACGAATCACTTGAGGAGCATGTATGGTCTCTGAAACAATTGATAAGTTTCAGTTTTTATTCAAGCATATTGGCTAAAGCTAATTTTACATTACATTATTCTGAGCCAATCTGCGAAAAGTAGGTTCAGCCTCAACTTCACCCCCCCCCCCCACTCCCCACCCCGCCCACACACAGTTTTTTCTTATAGTAATAATAATAAAGAAAAAGAATACAGTAGTGTTCAGAATAATAGTAGTGCTATGTGACTAAAAAGATTAATCCAGGTTTTGAGTATATTTCTTATTGTTACATGGGAAACAAGATACCAGTAGATTCAGTAGATTCTCACAAATCCAACAAGACCAAGCATTCATGATATGCACACTCTTAAGGCTATGAAATTGGGCTATTAGTAAAAAACAAAAAAAAAAAGTAGAAAAGGGGGTGTTCACAATAATAGTAGTGTGGCATTCAGTCAGTGAGTTCGTCGGTTTTGTGGAACAAACAGGTGTGAATCAGGTGTCCCCTATTTAAGGATGAAGCCAGCACCTGTTGAACCTGCTTTTCTCTTTGAAAGCCTGAAGAAAATGGGATGTTCAAGGCATTGTTCAGAAGAACAGTGTAGTTTGATTAAAAAGTTGATTGGAGAGGGGAAAACGTATACGCAGGTGCAAAAAATTATAGGCTGTTCATCTACAATGATCTCCAATGCTTTAAAATGAACAAAAAAAAAACAGACGTGTGGAAGAAAACAGAAAACAACCATCAAAATGGATAGAAGAATAACCAGAATGGCAAAGGCTCACCCATTGATCAGCTCCAGGATGATCAAGGACAGTCTGGAGTTACCTGTAGGTGCTGTGACAGTTAGACGCCTGTGTGAAGCTAATTTATTTGCAAGAGTCCCCCGCAAAGTCCTTCTGTTAAATAAAAGACATGTGCAGAAGAGGTTACAATGAGCCAAAGAACACATCAACTGGCCTAAAGAGAAATGGAGGAATATTTTGTGGACTGATGAGAGTAAAATTGTTCTTTTTGGGCCCAAGGGCCGCAGACAGTTTGTGAGATGACCCCCAAACTCTGAATTCAAGCCACAGTTCACAGTGAAGACAGTGAAGCATGGTGGTGCAAGCATCATGATATGGGCATGTTTCTCCTACTATGGTGTTGGGCAGTTTGGATATGTCAAAATATTGAAGAGGTCATGTTGCCTTATGCTGAAGAGGACATGCCCTTGAAATGGGTGTTTCAACAAGACAATGACCCCAAGCACGCGAGTAAACGAGCAAAATCTTGGTTCCAAACCAACAAAATTAATGCCTCACAGATGTGACGAAATCATGAAAAACTGTGGTTATACAACTAAATACTAGTTTAGTGATTCACAGGATTGCTAAAAAAGCAGTTTAAACATAATAGTTTTGAGTTTGTAGCATCAACAGCAGATGCTGCTATTATTGTGAACACCCCTTTTCTACTTTTTTTTTTTTACTAATAGCCCAATTTCATAGCCTTAAGAGTGTGCATATGATGAATGCTTGGTCTTGTTGGATTTGTGAGAATCTACTGAATCTACTGGTACCTTGTTTCCCATGTAACAATAAGAAATATACTCAAAACCTGGATTAATCTTTTTAGTGACATAGCACTACTATTATTCTGAACACTACTGTAATAATCAAAAAGAGTACTGAGAGAACCCTTATCTTTACAAAGACCTCATTCATTTTTCATTTGATTTAAGTCCCAAACTTAATTCCATATTGATTCTGCTGGACCACCCCTATCTGAAAATACATTTTTGCACAAAAGGATCTGGATCATTATCTGGATCTGAAGCAAAGTACACCTTTGGTGAGACAGTCATGTGATCCTGATCACTCACTTTTGTTTCTGAATGCTGACCCTGTCATCGCTCATCTTTAATCACTAAACTTTGATCCTCATTGCTGAGCTGTGATCCTGATGAATCATCTTTGATCACTGACCTTTGATCCCAGTCCTTCATCTCTGTTCCTGATCTTTGATCTTGGTTGATAAACTGATGTATTATTGAATGTATTGTTTGTCTGTTTGTTCATTTGTCAGAAAGCTATTTCAAAAGGACATCATAGATTTTAATGGAATTGAATTGGAGATGTCGACCATGGACCAAGAAAGAACCTTTAAATTTTGGTGCTGATCCTGTTTCCTTTCATTCTGATCCTGGCTTTGAACTTTAATCTCTGATCATATAATTCCTGTGATTATAACTATAGGATCAGAGAAATTAGCAATAAGATCTAAGTTAATCAAGGGTCGGAGTCCACTTTTTATCCTGTAATCTGCATCAAAGTTAAAAGACCAAAGTCACGATATTCCCCTTGAGCGGGATCTTCATCCAAATTTAGTGGGTTCTTCCTTGACTCAATGTGTGCATCTCCACCAAATTTCATGGAAATCTATTTGTTTCCTTTTCAGATATCATTCTGACAAATAAACAGATTGTTTGTTTGTTAGTTTTTTGATGGAACAGGTAAAATTTGCCTCCATTTGATGAAATTGTACCTGTACCCATGTGTGTATGTAAGCACTGCGTTGAACTAGAATACTTGAGCAGTAGTTGTGGATAAGATGTAAGTTTGCTCTCAGCCATGCTCCACAGGTTGTTATACTTTCTCATTTCCCCTCCAGGTCTACAAAGTTCTGTTTGTGAGTGGTTACTGCAGTGCGCGACAGGGTATGAGTGCACGTCCCATCCTGGCACTGCAAACTACAGCTGCTCCTCCAGCTGCCATTTTGACTACTGTCACCACCACGGAATCTGCACACATCATCCAGATGATGTTCCGGTTTGCCAGTGAGACCTGCACGTGCATGCATGTAAAGCTCGTGTCCCAGTCAGTCTTTTGTATGATTGCTCATGTTTCTTGTGTCTCAGCTGCCTTGTGGGAGAGGATTTCTGGTACATGGGTCATAGGTGTGACATCAGGATGACCCGGGCGCGGCTCGTGGGAGCGTGTCTTGCCATCCTGCTCGTCCTGGTGGCAGTGATTGCCATTTTGGCCTTTGTGGCAGTAAGGCGCTACCGTGCTATCCTCATCCAGGCCAAAGTAGACCAGACTAGAAGCAGGTATACCCACACTCACTGATTTACAGAAGTTGACTATAATCGCAGCTTACACACAGTATAAAACGGTGTACTGAGATAATGACATGATTAGAGGATGAGGTTGATGGAAGGCGAAATATGAACAGGCAACACTTCACAATCAGGGCACATTAACAGTGTATTAATAGTTCCCTCTGTTTAGTAATAATTGATTGATGGTATTCATGTTAATCAAGGTACTAGCTTATATACTAATAAATTTTAAAGCTAATGAACACTATTAATAAATTATTAATAAACATAATTAAATCTTAATTCACTGTTGTAATGCTTAATAATACATTAACTAACATAGATACATTAATAATTGATTACTAAACACATTAATTTATGCTTAACTAACTTAATGTTTATTAATACATTAGCTAACATGAACACATTAATACATTACTACTTAACACCTTAGTTAATGCTAAATTATCTTAGTTAATGCTTAACATGAACACACTAACTAAACACCATAGTTACTACTTAAATAACTTATTTAAATGCTTAACATGAACACATTAATATTAACTAAACACCTTGGTTAATGTTTAACTAACTTAGTTAATGCTGAATGTGAACACATTAATAATAAATGCCTTAGTTAATGATATGCTCTGGAGAGAAGGGGAATGAAAGTCAGTAGGAGCAAGACTGAGTACATGTGTGTGAATGAGAGGGAACCCAGTGGAATAGTGCAGTTACAAGGAGTAGAAGTGGTGAAAGTAGATGAGTTTAAATATTTGGGGTCAACTGTCCAAAGTAATGGAGAGTGTGGTAGAGAGGTGAAGAAGAGAGTGTGGGCAGGGTGGAGTGGATGGAGAAAGGTGGCAGGAGTGATTTGTGACCGAAGAATATTGGCAAGAGTGAAGGCGAACGTCTACAAGACAGCAGTGAGACCAGCTATGTTGTATGGTTTAGAGACGGTGCCACTAACAAAAAGACAAGAGGCAGAGCTGGAGGTGGCAGAGCTGAAGATGTTACGATTCTTTTTGGGAGTGATGAGGATGGACAGGCTTAGGAATGAACATATCAGAGGGACAGCTCAGGTGTGACAGTTTGGAGACAAAATCAGAAAGACGAGATGGAGATAGTTTGGACATGTGCAGAGGAGGGACCCAGGGTATATAGGGAGAAGGCAGGAGGAGAAGAGGGAGGCCAAAGAGGAGGTTTATGGATGTGGTGACTGGTGAGGGAGGAAATGCAGGTGGTTGATGTGACAGAGGAAGATACAGAGGACAGGGTGAGATGGAAACGATTGATCTGCTGTGGCGACCCCCAACGGGAACAGCCGAAAGAAGTAGTAGTTAATGATTAACATGAATACATTAATAACCTAACACCTGTGTTGATACTTTATTAACTGTTAGTTAACAATTACCTTGAACACATTAATAAACCTTAGTTAATGCTTTATTAACTGTTAGTTAATTATTAACAAGAACACATTCATAAATAAACACCTTAGTTAATGATTAACATGAACACATTCATAAATGGGCTGCATTTATATTGTGCTTTTCCATCTGCATCAGACACTCAAAGCGCTTTACAATAATGCCTCACATTCACCCCGATGTCAGGCTGCTGCCATACAAGGTGCTCACTACACACCAAGAGCAAGTCGGAGATTAAGGACCTTGCCCAAGGGCCCTTAGCGATTTTCTGGTCAGGCTGGGATTTGAACCAAGGATCCTCTTGTCTGAAGCCCAACACCTAACCACTAGACCATCACCTCCACCTCCCTTAATGAATAACTGAACACCTTAGTTGGCACTTTATTAACTGTTAATCTTAACATGAACACAATATGAAACAAACAGCTTTGGTAACTGCTACTTAATGCTTCTTACTGCATAATCTAATGTTTGTTATTGTACTTTTCTTGTGAAGTGGTGGCTGTGGGCTTCAAATGAGCTCTCTTGTGGTCCAGTAGCTCCTGCTGAATTAGTTCTGTACACTGGGAGGTATTCAGCTACTCACTGACATTTGACTTCTCTCTGATTTGTCCCAGAAAAAGTTGGTGAAGGTCAGCACCCTGTGAACCCGTGTCATGGGGTTGTGGGATGAGTTTCATTTCATTTATTCCAAACATGTTGGTTCGGTGTTGTTGAAGGTCTCTTACACGTTGTCCCAGATAAAAGTAGGTGAAGGTTGGTGCCCACTGAACTTATGAGAGAGGTTTGGGAGATGGGTTTGTCCAAAATATCTTGCATCTTCTTGAATAATCTCACACTCACAGCCTGTTTTTGTGCATTTACCCAGATTTGACCAAGAAAACCCCAGTTAAAGTTCATGATTTCTGAGGCCACTTGGATGTGCTCACGGACAGACTGTGTAGTTTTACATGTCAATCCGGATTTGATGTATAAACAGTGGGTCAAGGTCAATGGCCTCTGAACTCACATGAAAGGGCTGAGGGATGAAATCTCTTGGCTCTGTTGTGATTTGCTGTTGAGTAATCTGTCAGTAAGTCTCACGTCACATCATCTGGACCTGAAAGTACATTTGCCTTCGTATGACTCTACAAACCAAACGTCTTCAAATTCTGTGTAATTAATGCAAATATCTGGGCAGTAGTTGGATTTTTTGTTCAGCGAGAAGGTAAAAATTTATAGCTTTAACTCCATGAAAAATGTTGCATTTACTTTAATCTCCACTAGGTGTCAGTCTTCCATCGCATAAAGCTGAATTAAGGAAACCAGTTTTGGTTTTTGCATTGATTTGAGTATAAATATAAAGTGGACTTGCAGTAGAAATGAGATTTTGAACCTTGTGGCAAAATATGTAGGATTTTTATTCTGTGGTGCTGAAGTGAAGTGCAGAGAGGAAAAAAAAATAAACTTTTCCAAAATACCTTCTGAAGAGTATAGAAGTTGTACAGTGTGTGTGTGTGTGTGTGTGTGTGTGTGTGTGTGTGTGTGTGTGTGTGTGTGTGTGTGTGTGTGTGTGTGTGTGTGTGTGTGTGTGGAATAACAGTAGTGCTATGTGACTAAAAAGATTAATCCAGGTTTTGAGTATATTTCTTATTGTTACATGGGAAACAAGGTACCAGTAGATTCAGTAGATTCTCACAAATCCAACAAGACCAAGCATTCATGATATGCACACTCTTAAGGCTATGAAATTGGGCTATTAGTAAAAAAAAAAAGTAGAAAAAGGGGTGTTCACAATAATAGTAGTGGGGCATTCGGTCAGTGAGTTTGTCAGTTTTGTGGAACAAACAGGTGTGAATCAGGTGTCCCCTATTTAAGGATGAAGCCAGCACCTGTTGAACATGCTTTTTTCTTTGAAAGCCTGAGGAAAATGGGACGTTCAAGACATTGTTCAGAAGAACAGCGTAGTTTGATTAAAAAGTTGATTGGAGAGGGGAAAACTTATACGCAGGTGCAAAAAATTATAGGCTGTTCATCTACAGTGATCTCCAATGCTTTAAAATGGACAAAAAAAGACGCGTGGAAGAAAATGGCAAACAACCATCAAAATGGATAGAAGAATAACCAGAATGGCAAAGGCTCACCCATTGATCAGCTCCAGGATGATCAAAGACAGTCTGGAGTTACCTGTAAGTGCTGTGACAGTTAGAAGATGCCTGTGTGAAGCTAATTTATTTGCAAGAATCCCCCGCAAAGTCCCTCTGTTAAATACAAGACATGTGCAGAAGAGGTTACAATTTGCCAAAGAACACATCAACTGGCGTAAAGAGAAATGGAGGAATATTTTGTGGACTGATGAGAGTAAAATTGTTCTTTTTGGGTCCAAGGGCCGCAGTCAGTTTGTGAGACGACCCCCAAACTCTGAATTCAAGCCACAGTTCACAGTGAAGACAGTGAAGCATGGTGGTGCAAGCATCATGATATGGGCATGTTTCTCCTACTATGGTGTTGGGCCTATATATCGCATACCAGGTATCATGGATCAGTTTGGATATGTCAAAATATTGAAGAGGTCATGTTGCCTTATGCTGAAGAGGACATGCCCTTGAAATGGGTGTTTCAACAAGACAATGACCCCAAGCACACTAGTAAATGAGCAAAATCTTGGTTCCAAACCAACAAAATTAATGCCTCACAGATGTGAAGAAATCATGAAAAACTGTGGTTATACAACTAAATACTAGTTTAGTGAGTCACAGGATTGCTAAAAAAGCAGTTTGAACATAATAGTTTTGAGTTTGTAGCATCAACAGCAGATGCTACTATTATTGTGAACACCCACTTTTCTACTTTTTGTTACTAATAGCACAATTTCATAGCCTTAAGAGTGTGCATATGATGAATGCTTGGTCTTGTTGGATTTGTGAGAATCTACTGAATCTACTGGTACCTTGTTTCCCATGTAACAATAAGAAATATACTCAAAACCTGGATTAATCTTTTTAGTCACATAGCACTACTATTATTCTGAACACTACTACTGTGTGTGTATGTATATATATATATATATATATATATATATATATATATATATATATATATATATGGTTGAAGTTATTACATTTTAAGTAGAATTGGTCTGTTTAGTAAATATTTAGGTCTGCTTTAAAGAGATGAACATTTTGAGATGCACCTCTGCTTACTGCTGCCCACTAATGCCGAATATGACCTTATTTTAATACCGAGTCCGAGTAACCTAGTAGGTATCTTCAGTACAAAGGTCATAAAAGTATCATGCATCAGGATGAACGTCAAGGAAAGGTTAGCGATTAGGGTCAAGCAAGTAATGTAGATTATATAATGAATGAAAGCTGAAAAATCTATTATGTATTGATAATATTTACTCCGTGCAGTTATCGCAGGTTCAACCACTTTGACGAGCTGTCGAGTCGTTTCTGGTTGCGGTCGTGGGCAGGATCAGCAGACTCTCTGAATAAACCCACCGCCTTCACGCGCTCTGATGAGTTGCTGCACATGCGTGCTCTCGACCGCCCGTGCTGTTACCACGATGACACGTTGTCGCTGGTTTCCACCTGCCCCAGTCACGGAGCGTACATCAACACGATCTACCCCCACAGGTACGCGCACACATTCGTGCATTTAGCCATCTAGACGTGATGAATGTGACTTGCTGAAGTTCAAACCGAGCATCAGAATGGGGAAGAAAGGGGATTTAAGTGACTTTGACATGGTTGCTCGTGCCAGACCGGCTGGTCTGAGTCGTTCAGAAACTGCTGATCGACTGGGATTTTCACACACAATCATCTCTAGGGTTTACAGAGAATGGTCCAAAATAGAGAAGATATCCAGTGAGCGGCAATTGTGTGGAGAAAAATGCCTTGTTGATGTCAGAGGAGACTGACATGATGCCATCATGTCAGTATGGACCAACATCTATGAGGAATGTTTCCAACACCTTGTTGAATCTATGCAACAAACATTTAAGGCAGTTCTAAAGGCAAAAGGAGGTCCAACCTGGTACTAGCAAGGTGTACCTAATAAAGTGGCCAGTGACGGTATAGACATTTGTGAAGCACTGCATCTTTTAAATTATAATGCAGAAGAAGAATTCTTGTGATTTTTCAGTTGTCAGGGAAAAATCCAGTGTTGTGATGATGAGCAGACTGCACATGCACATGGCAGCATAAATGACGTCAGATGCCACAACTTTGTGTACATTATTAATGCTGCATCAGATTTTAAGTGCAAATCTAAAAATGTCCTCATGAGAGATCACACCTCTGCCAAGGCCCAAACATCAGATCTTACAGGCCTTTCTTTAGTAATGCATTTAAAGCTTCCAAGTTTTGTCCCGTTATTCACATTCATTCAAAAATTAAATGTTGGAACCATGAAACAAATGCAGGGGACAAAATGAAAGACCGTCTTGGAGGGAGGTAGAGAAAAGAAAGGTGATTCTTGTGAGTACAAGCCTCTGCAAAGCTTTGGTTTATTGAATATTAAAGGCATTTATTTCTGGCAATATCCAAACATTTTTCAGGATTTTGTGAAAATCTTCGTTATTTCTCATCGCAAGGCCACTTGGAGCACATAGACCTCAGACAAGGCCGACAGTCTGCTCTGGCATGATTTGCTTTTCTACCATTTCTTAGTGTGCACTGAGTTTAATGACAGTCACCCCTGCAAAAGTACACTGAATGTTTAGTCGAATTTGCATTAAAATGTTCATATTTGTGCATAGTATCAAAACAACTGTCTGATTCCCACACTAATGATGGGAGGATTTGTTTTAATTAATTTATTTATTTTTTTACCTTTAAAGGTGGCTGTCTTCACCTGTTGAGCAGAATCCGCTCCAAATTTTAGTGGGTTCTTTGGCCCATATTCCTTATGAAAGTGGGTGTTGTAGTTTTTGCATTAATTCTTCAGCCAGACAGATGTGACTGAGGTTTAAAAAAAAAACTGTTTTAGGAAAATATCCGAACTGCTCACCAGGCTGAAGATTTTCCACAGAGTTTAATGAAGGTTGGTTTATTAATTTCAGAATAATCCTGCAAAACATAAAAATAAAAACCTGGTCAGAAATGATGGTGTTGCTTAACGTGCAAATCACAGAATTTAACCTTTGTCGTTGGTTGCTTGGCATTGTGCCTTCCTGCAGCTCTCAGTATGGTTGGCGTGGAAGCGTGGCGAGCGCAGGGGACGGCGTATTGGACTCTGGAAAAGCCAGTGACCTTTCTGTGTGTAGTTGGCCAGTGGAACCCATCCAGTGGACTCCCTTCCCTCTCCTGCAGCAGCTGTCCTCACACCGGACCACCGCTGTGAGTGTTTGAGTGCGTCTGACAGTTATGTGTGGATCTGTTTGTGATTATGTGCTGTTCCTCTGCCAAACCAGGCGAGGGCGTCGAGGCCGCGGTCCTACTGTGAAGGCATGGAGCTGGTTGATCTGGGGAAGAGCTGGACTGCTTAGATCCACCGCTGTGCTGATGCTGATGTTTGTAGCTCTTTGTGTCATTGCAAGGCTAAAATATTCTTTGTTTAATAAAAAGTGTGAATATGTACGTGTGTCTGCATGTTTCCTGAAATCCAAGTTATTTCTACGATCTCCTGAGAGTCACTCTGAGGATATAAAGATTCTAAATTATAATAGCTGGGACTAATAAGTTTATCTTCATCAGTTTGTTTGTAAATGGACAAGTTTTTTTTCTTGCTCAAATTAGGAAATTATGCACTAATATAACATTTTAAGGGTGTTTGACAAACATACCGGTCCACAAATATTCTTTTCTGTCTGTTTTATGTCCATCACAGTGTATTGAACTTGAAAACAAATGACTGTCTGTTTGGTCAAAGAGTGAACTTTGAGCTTTGTTTTCAGGATATTTACATCCAAATCATGTGACCAGTGTTTGAATTGCAGCGGTGTCATTCCCCTGCATGTTTTAAGAACAAAAGTAGTCCAAAAAACAATTACAAATAGTACTTTAATAGTACTGGATTGGAAATTCTTTGCACTGTGTGACTGCCTGATGTCAGTAAACTACAGATGTCACCTGATGCTGGGTTTTTCTGTGGGTGAGGATTTCTGCTGTTTTGTGTTTTGCTTCTTTGAGCGTTTTGCTTAAAAGCAAATGACAAATGTTTGACTGCAATCAGCTGATTAAAGACGATGCAAAGCCTGCATCATAGCACTGTTGCCTCACAGCAAGAAGATCATGGGTTCGATTCCCACCTGTGGCCTTTCTGTGTGGAGTTTGCATGTTCTCCCAGTGTTTGCGTGGGTTTCCTCCGGTTTTCTCCCACATTTAAAGGCATGCAGGTTAGGTGAATTGGAAACTTTATAATTGTCCAGGTCTCCCTCATAAAAGAGGTCTCGATCTCAATGGGGCTAACCTGGTTAAATTCCATTAAATCATGTCCTCTAAATGAGTTTTAAGCACTTCAGGTGAATGTGAATGGATCATGCAGTTCAATCCATAAGTATTCAGACAGTGATGTAATTTTTTTATTATGTGTTTTATTTTGTCTTTGTACAATGAAATGTGCTTGTTTAGAAGTTTAGCTTTATTTCAAGGGGTTTAAGAAAAATATCACACTAACCTTTTAGGAATTACAGCCATCTGTATACACAGGATTGTTCCCACAAACACAGCAATGTGAACAGGGTAATGTAATCGGTCATGTATGTGTGTGTGTAGATGATTAGCTTTTGGAACAGACAGGTCAAAAGTCAACATCAAGCAAAAAGTATCTCAAAAACATGTTTACTGTAATATCTGCATCATAAATGTGGCTATTGGATCAAAAGGTCACTGATCAGTGAAATCTTTTTAATGGATTGATATAAGTGAGGCAACACAGCATTTAGCACTGCTGCCTCACAATGAATAGATGCTAGATTTGAATCTGACCTGGTCCTGTTCTCCCTCCAGGAATTCCAACCTCCTCCCACCTCCAAAAATGTGCTGATTAGGTGAACTGGGAACTATATTTGGCCGTAGATGTGAGTGTGAATGAATGTCTCTCCTGTGTTGGCTCAGTGATAGACTGGCGGCCTGTCCAGGGTGTACCCCACCTCTCACCGAATGACTGCCACGATGGGCTCCAGCCCCCATCCCCAGTGTCCCTTAAATATAACAGACGGTAATGACTGCATTTATGGAAGGTGGTCTTCAGAAAATCCTTGAAACCTTTGATGAAGCCGATACACCAAGCTTGGTCTTCACATCAATCTGAAGAAGACACAGGTCCTGTATCGGCCTCCTCCCAACATGGTCAATCCAAAGGCTTCTGCACAGGTCCTGGAGAATGTGACATATGCTGGCATCGATCAAGATATCCAACACCAACTCAGGTTTTAGGACCTTGCGTTTTCTTCAACACGAGACAAAAATCCTCCTGTACAAAGCTGTTGTCATATACGGACCTGAGACCTGGACGACCTACTGCCACCACCTGAAGAACCCCAAGCAATTCCACCAACATTGCCTGAGGAGTATGCTCTGCATCAGGTGGGAAGGCTACTGTACTAACATCAGGGTCCTGGCAGAAGCCAAGCTGCAGAGCATTGAGAACAAGAACCATGAACCAGCAGGAACATCAAGAACCAGCTTTGGTCGGTGTGTTACGTCATTACAATGGATGACAGCTGAATTCCCAAGCAGATCTTATACTCTCAGCTGAGGTAAGAAAAACAGACCAGAGAAAGACAGAAGAGACATTACAAGGACCTCCTGAAGCACAACCTCAAAAGCTGCTCCACTAACTGGAAGACCTTGGAAGAACACGTGCAGGACTGAGCCAGCTGTCGAGCAATGATCCACTCGGGAGTGGCAGTCTGTGAAAAAATAAGGATGAACAACACAGAGGAGAAGAGAAAGGAGGAGGAGGGAGAGCAACTGGAGCAACCACGTACAGCATCTGTCAGAAACCGTGCACTTCAAGACTGACTGGGCCTGTTCAGGCATCTCCGGGTCCACCATCCTGAATGACAAATCAATCAAGAGACAGTCTTCATCCCCACTGAGGAACTGCCACAACAATGAAAGTGCTTTTATTCAAAACACTATAATTTCTCATATTCATCCATTCACATACACACTGATGACTGCATGCTGCTGCTGCTCAAGGTGCTCCAACTGCACACTGCCAGAAATTTAGAGATGAAGGATAATCGCTAAGTTTAAGTGACTTTAGTGATTTTTTTTTTTTTTTTTGGTCTAACTTCACAATTATGTCACAAAGAAGTCAGAACACAAAGTCATAGACACCGAATACTAAAACACACATGAATACTACTCCACTGTCTGTGCTCCCTCAAAGCTCACTGCACATATAGCAGTGAGTGTCGGTGTACAGCCATTTTCAGATCTCTCCAGAGATGTTCAATCTATTCAGGTCTGGACTCTGGCTGGGCCACTCAAGGACATTCACAGAGTTGTCCTGAAGCCACTCCTTTGATATCTTGGCTGTGTGTTTAGGGTCATTGTCCTGCTGAAAGATGAACCATCACCCCAGTCTGAAGTCAAGAGCACTCTGGAGCAGGTTTTCATCCAGGATGTCTTTCCCTCAATCCTGACTAGTCTCTCAGTTCCTGCCACTGAAAAACATTCCTATAGCATGATGCTGCCACCACCATGCTTCACTGTAGGGATGGTGCCTGGTTTCCTCCAAACATGACGCCTGACATTCACGCCAAAGAGTTCAATCTTTGTCTCATGAGAGAGTGCAGCAGATAACAGAATATTTACAGAGGAATCCTTCAAATCTGGAAACAAGCACCAAAGTTGGCAAAAATACTCCTTAGACATTACTCTTTTGAAAAAAACTGAGTATCCACTTGAATTTTCAGTAGGTGGCCAGGTAGGGGTCAATTGAAGAGTTACACAGGGGTCAAAATTTAAAAATGCTCCAATCATATTGAAAGCTATACCACATTATTTGTCTGATCACAACGACGCCAAAAAGGTATAGTTTGGACTATCTATGACTGAATGTTATGGAGTTATGGGGTAAAAACAGCAAGAATGGTAACAAAGGTCAGCATTAGTTTGTACAGGGGTCAGATGTTAAAGTTGCTCTAAATATTGTAAAATGTGATGCAAATTATTGGTTGAGTTAATAGGGTTTTAAAAAGGAATAGTTTGCACTATGTGGCATGCTTAGTTATCATGTTACAGGGTAACATATGTCACATGTTATAGAATCCAATGGACGTCGACATTGCTCTACCTTTACCTAGCAGACCAAGCATTCAACACAGTCAAAACTATTTCATTTATTAATCCCATTAGTTCTACCAATAATTTGCACCACTTTTTACATTTTTTTAAATTGGAGCAACTTTAACTTCTAACCCCTGTACAAACTGAAATTGACCTTTGTCACCATTCTTGTTGTTTTTACCCCATAACTCCATAACGTTCAGTCATAGATAGTCCAAACTATACCTTTTTGGTATCGTTGTGATCAGACAAATAATGTGGTATAGCTTTTCCAAATCTTGTCCAGTCAACTGAATTTACTCCAGGTGGTCTCCAGTTAAGCTGTAGAAACATCTCAAGGATGATCAGTGAAACAGGATGCACCTGAGCTCAGTTTTTGAGCTTCATTGCAAAGGATGTGGATACTTATGCACGTGTGTTTTCTTAGTCTTTGCAAAAAATCTCAACAAAAATATTTTTCACATTGTCATTATAGGGTATTGTGTGTAGAATTTGGAGGAAATACAATACATTTCATCCATTTTGGAATAAGGCTATAACATAAAATGTGGAGAAAGTGAAGCGTTGTGAATACTTTTTGGATGCGTATTGTGATTTAGTGCTGTATAAGTTGAATTGATAGCACAACTAACTTTTCAAGTTATTATTCAAAAACATTAGCAGCTTACATTGGCTGACAAAGGAGGAAACTATTAATCCAAAACTGACAATAAAAAGAATTGTGTCTGCTGTTGTTATGTTGGTTTTAGGGCAATGGCTTCTGAAGTGGTCGGCAACCTTTTAGGTCATGTGATGGAGCTGACCCTCTGGTAATCTGACGTAGTCATGGTAAAATAGAAATATACTCAACAAAAATATAAACGCAACACTTTTGGTTTTGCTCCCATTTTGTATGAGATGAACTCAAAGATCTAAAACTTTTTCCACATACACAATATCACCATTTCCCTCAAATATTGTTCACAAACCAGTCGAAATCTGTGATAGTGAGCACTTCTCCTTTGCTGAGATAATCCATCCCACCTCACAGGTGTGCCATACCAAGATGCTGATTAGACACCATGATTAGTGCACAGGTGTGCCTTAGACTGCCCACAATAAAAGGCCACTCTGAAAGGTGCAGTTTTGTTTTATTGGGGGGGGGATACCAGTCAGTATCTGGTGTGACCACCATTTGCCTCATGCAGTGCAACACATCTCCTTCGCATCATTCGTGAAGAGAACACCTCTCCAACGTGCCAAACGCCAGCGAATGTGAGCATTTGCCCACTCAAGTCGGTTATGACGACGAACTGGAGTCAGGTCAAGACCCCTATGAGGATGACGAGCATGCAGATGAGCTTCCCTGAGACGGTTTCTGGCAGTTTGTGCAGAAATTCTTTGGTTATGCAAACCGATTGTTTCAGCAGCTGTCCGAGTGGCTGGTCTCAGACGATCTTGGAGGTGAACATGCTGGATGTGGAGGTCCTGGGCTGGTGTGGTTACACGTGGTCTGCGGTAGTGAGGCTGGTTGGATGTACTGCCAAATTCTCTGAAACGCCTTTGGAGACGGCTTATGGTAGAGAAATGAACATTCAATACATGAGCAACAGCTCTGGTTGACATTCCTGCTGTCAGCATGCCAATTGCACACTCCCTCAAATCTTGCGACATCTGTGGCATTGTGCTGTGTGATAAAACTGCACCTTTCAGAGTGGCCTTTTATTGTGGACAGTCTAAGGCACACCTGTGCACTAATCATGGTGTCTAATCAGCATCTTGATATGGCACACCTGTGAGGTGGGATGGATTATCTCAGCAAAGGAGAAGTGCTCACTATCACAGATTTAGACTGGTTTGTGAACAATATTTGAGGGAAATGGTGATATTGTGTATGTGGAAAAAGTTTTAGATCTTTGAGTTCATCTCATACAAAATGGGAGCAAAACCAAAAGTGTTGCGTTTATATTTTTGTTGAGTGTAACTTTATATAGAAATAAAGACATGCTCACTGACAACACACATATCATTTGACAAAGTGGAGTATGTATAGTTACGGAAAACCCAATTTGAAAGAGTTTATCCAAAGAGTATGTCATCTTATCCACAACTGTAGTGGGAATGTGAAATTGGCTTTAAAATGTGTATTTGCAAATGCCCTTTAAATTCTGTCAACCCACCATGAAAAAAACCCTCTGGAGCCGCTGCTGGTCACTGAGCACCATTATGAACATGCCGCGGCTCTTCTCAGAGCTTCAGATGAAACTCAATTGGAATGTGATGCCATAAATGACTGGGAGATCTTTCCATAGTGTGAAACGGACAAAAGTGCACTACGCTGACCTCATGCACTCCTATAATTGTGCCTCTCCTGGGAAAGCAAATAAGGAAACACTGAATTTGAGGACTGGGGAAATGGAGTAAACAAAGGGAGAGAATGAATGTGTGTTTAAGACAGAGGGATGAGTAAAATATGGACAGAAGCTACCTGCTGGCTTCTTCCTTATACGGTCTTAGTCGAAGCCCGGAGCCAGGCCTGCGAGTTTCTGTGACTGAGTGAATAATGCAAGGAGGGAGAGTGTGTGGTGCAATGCATGCATGATTCATGCACCCTGAGTTTTGAAATTTCTCAAGGAATGCCACGAGTGAGGAAAAACGTGTTTAGGGAGGAGTCTGTGGCTGCAAAGTTTTTTTCATCACTTTTGTCTTTCACCATCCTCGTATTTCTCAAGCTTTGTTTTACATGAAACTATGAGTCGGCCTATATCGCTTCAATACACATACATGGCCTTAAAAAGGGGGACTAATTCATTTCCTCTCAGTGGTCACATGACCTGGGCAATGCATTCTTCTCCTCCACGTGACTCGCTTCAATATCTCCTTATATGGATGTCATCCAAAGGAACTCTTTTAGGGATGACTGTCCTCCTGCACTGGGTCTATTAAAGATGTATGTTGACTGCCTGAGTGGAGCAGGACAATGACGGTTCGAAAGGCCAATACCACAATCAGGTCACACCCGCTGGTGTCCCATGTAACATGGCCATGTAGTGCTGTAGTGAAGCTCTACAAAACACACTTCCTGACTCTTTTAGTGAACGGACTCTATATATCCTTATTAGGAGCACTTAGAGAAACCCAAGTGTAAGTTTATGAGTTTTTGTCCGGTGCCCTTATTGAGTTAAAGGCAGCACCCTGACCCACCCACTTTGCTTGCTCAACAAAAAAAAGATGTGCTTCAAACTCTGTAAACACGAATGCACATGCACACTGTTGCACATCAAAGGTGCCCGTGCACCCAGTTGTTATCTTTGACTCAGCACTTCATGATGACGCATTGATTATTTGCTGGGAGTGTGCATGAGCAGGTGTGAAAATGTGAGTGAGTTAAATATGTGTGACACTGAGTTATACTGCTGAGTTTTATGTCCATAATTAGCCACGTGACATCACTTTGACACCAAATGTGTCATCCGGGCAAGATAATCTCTCCCTGTGTGCACTCACACATGAACGAAAGATAAGACATTTACAGCCACATAAGAGTTAACTGAAAACATACCGCAGCATGCCCACCTGAATCAGTGTCACTCAGCTGAGGCGGACATGTCAGGGTGCCAACAGCACTGTTAGAGCTGTCACCGCCTTCCATGATCTGTCACTAACATCAAATTCCTTGTTTTATTGTGAGGAAGGCTAAATAGTTCTCAAACACTGATGAAGGTTACATGATCGCCCCTTTTTGTTTGACCAACTATAAGCGGGACATCCGAATAAGTAGGGGATGGATCAGGAAAGAGTTGATTAAATTTTGATCATCTGGATCTGCCTCTTGCTTTATGACATCCCATTAAAAAACTAAATCAAATTGCCCTACTTTGTCAGTTGGCGGAAGTATCATATCTTCTGGGCTGTAAGTGCACGGGAACATAATATAAGTCACATCTGTCCAAAAATGTGTCATCAATAGGGAGGGGGGACGCATTTAAGTCGCAACGGTGTATAAGTTTTAAGTTTTATAAGTTTTTTAAATGTGGTGTTTCCATTTCATGCAACAAGAAGCAAATTAATTTAATCAGTACATTACTTATTTATAATGTAAACACTGCATTAGCAAGCAGAAGCTCACAAGCTAATCAGTGTGATTATACGACACATAGCAACAAAAGTACATTGCTTCTTGTGGCCACTAAACAAACTATCATGGCTGAGGTAAGCGTGCAGTGTAACTAAAACAGCACATTATATATTTATAGCTCAAAAACAATTGTGAAGGCTAATAAACATATCTTAGCTGTCTTGAGTTGCTGTTCTTGTTGTCACACATAGTCCAAACAAGGGTTGTTTTGAGTTGTATAAAAGTAAAAGTAAAATAAAAGTAAAAGGCCTTCAGTTTGAGACCATGATCTGTTAATTTTACTTGTTCTCAATGTCAATGATTTTTTTTTTCATTCAGAGCTTCTTCTTTTGCTTCTTCTCATTCTTCTTCTGGTCCAGCACATGAATCACACTACCTCATTCAGTATAGATCAGCAGCTTTTCACTCTTTTAGGTGCTGCCCTCTTGTGACCATAAATGATAATACAGTATTTTTTCATACAGACTTTGCTTCTGAATATGTCACAGGACTTCCCAAACTAGTGAAAATGTTGTGACATCTAGTTCAGAAAATATGGTCTGTGCCCTTGAGAGCCCTTCTAGCTGAGTTGTGAACCCTTACAAGGGTCACCAACCCTGATCTGGGAGACTACCTACATGCTGTAGCCATAGCTGATTCATGAAGCGTGGTGGTTTCTAGCTCTTGATTGGCTGATCTTTCATCTTGGGCCCAAAGCTAATGTTTCATATTATTATGAATATCTACATGACTGAATGACATGAGCTGAGCTCAGTTTCATCAAGTGTTTGAGGAAGCTTAGCCCTTAGACCTTCAGTGGAAGACCATCTAAGCCTTTTTGGGGTCATATTGTTTAAATTTACTTTTTTTGTACATTTTACTGCCAAATATAGTTGAGGTTCCATGATGAACCTCTTTACAGTAATTCTATGAGTGTGCATGTGGAAACTTCCTTGTTATAAGTAGAACATGCGCTTGAAAAGAGTAGTCTGGACTATATTCATTATTGTTTTCGCAAATGTTGATTGAGCTGGAAGGCAGCACATTGGCTTAGTGGTCTGCTGCCTCACAACAAGAAGGTCCCAGGTTTGCTTCCAGCTTGTCCTATCTGTATAGCGTTTGCGTTTTATGTGTGGGTTCCCTCTGGAGATTCCAGCTTCCTCCCACTTCCAACGATATGCAGGTCAATTGACTTGGTGACTCTAAATTGATCTGCAGCAGACTTGCAGGTTGTCCAGGGTGTACCACTGGGATAGACTCCAAACCCCTAGGATTTTAATTGGAATAAGTGGGTATAAATGAAGGACTGATCTTGTCTGGTGTCTGTGCAATACAGCAACACTGTCTGTGTGAGAGACAGGGAAAGAAGCAAGAGGAGTTTGGCAATCAGCAGCTCCTTTCCATTTAAAGTGAAGAAACTGTTTTTAGAGATCTTAAAATGAGTGGTTAGGTGAATGGATCAGGAGCAAACCTGCCTATTTATAGACATGGGATCAAATCCCACTCATGCTATCTGTTTGTGTCATCGGACAAGACCCTTAATCTGTGTTGTCTCAGTCCACACAGCTGTAAAAATGAGTGTCAACCTTGACTGGAGAAGTAAATATGAAGCATAATTGTAAAGGGTTTTGAGCCGAATAGATTACTGTGATAGAAATGCAGCCCTTCTTGAATAGTTTTAATGATGCATCGCCTCATTTTCTATGGAGCAGTTCTGGCTACAAACATTAATAGGATTTTAAAGGTCCCAGAAATGATTTACTTCCACTTAATGTTGCACTAAAGCACCAGCAGCATCTCAGACCAAAACACTGTCCTCTCTTTGGCTGCTTCCCCATATAGTAACATTTAAAATGTGGTTTAAAGGACCTGTAAAACATGGCGTGACTGATATTAGGCTGTTAACAAGGTGGAGGTTATGACCCCTTTAAAATGTTTTTAAAAAATGGACTCTGGATCAATGTGGATCTTGTGGGTGGGAACATGTTATATCTGTCACCTGCCTTGAAATTCCAAAATGGGGAAATAATCAGAGATGCAAAAATCTGCAATTTGTGTGTAATGATACAAATGATTCAAGAAAGATCACTGTGCTTGTGCATGTGTGTGTGAGGGGTTGTGCAACTTAAATCATCAAATCAGTCGAGGTATTTTGTCTATCTTTAGATGTTTCATGTGCATATTAATTGTGCTGTATTTTGCATTTTATTATCCCTAAGGAGTGAACACAGTGATGATATGACATTTGATGACCTTATGGATGAGCAACGTTTTCACACTTATGTGCTTGAACACTGAGACAAATCATTACTTAAACTCAAATTAAAAAAAAAAATTAATCTCTGCTATTCACTGCAGGATTTCGCCACTTATACAGCAAACGAGTTCTCTAAATTTTCCACATATCGCTATTATGATGGTGAGCATGAAGAGGGAAAAGGGTGCTGGCTGAAAGAGTGACCTAGGCCGAGAGATAAGAATGTGTATTATTGAAAACTAAAACAGATTACTAATTTTTTCAGTCTTTTTTTTTTCCACGCTGCTTTTCACCACCAGCGGCACAGCGGTGATCTGCAGGAGCCACACCCAGTGGACGCGTCTGGACCAATCAGAAGGCTCCGTTATGAAAGGTTTCCTTTTATGGTGCGAAGGGGCTGCAGCACACGCGCGGATAAAATCCTGCAATTTATCGGCCTCTGGTGTAGTCAAACCCACGCAGGGAATCTGAGCGGAGAGCATCCATTCAGCCACAGGTCATCTGAAGCCGCTAATCTTTTACAGGTAAGAAAGACGAGCAGCTGTGTTTACATTCTGAAATATTAAGTGGAAGCAAACTGATTTTTTTTATTTTAATTTTAAATATACATGCGATCTGAAATAGGAGATTTCTGCGTAGGGAGATTTTTTTTTATTAACCTTTAAATATGCGTTATTCAGTTTAATTTTCTGACCTCTAAATGTTAACGGCAATATTATAGCTTTTTATTGCTGTTGAAGTTGGTTTGTCGTGTTTAGTTCAGTCCAGCCTGTCAGAGGAGGGCTGTGTTTTTTTTCTTTATTTTTGGAATATCTCTGTGGGTTCTTATTCCGGTTCTGGTGGATCTGGTAGCGGGAGTGGCTGCTGTATCACTGGAGGTTTGACTGCGGCTTCCCGCCGTGTCTGAGCCGCACTCTGTCCTTATATGGACATAACCCGGACGACGAGGACCCGCCTTTGTCTCTGTTCTGGCTCAGTAGAACCCGCGCCACTGCGACATCTAGCGTCCAGCCTCTGTAATTACAAGCTGTCGCAGTAAGAGTTAATAAATTGACTTTTTTTCTTAAAGAAATTGCATTTTTACAACTGACTACTCTGACTGTAAACTGTCAAGTGGAAGCAGAAATGGCTGCTTCTGTTGTCTGTAGATCAGTTACTCCATAAGTGTCATTTAGATGTCACTCTTCTGTACTGATCCTTAATGCAGAATTTATGGGTCACTCAAACATTATGATGCAAAGCTGTTGCGTTTTTTTTTTTTTGATTGTTTCTTTCCAGAAATGGAAGACGAAATTGCCGCCCTGGTTGTTGACAATGGCTCTGGCATGTGCAAAGCTGGTTTTGCAGGAGATGATGCTCCCCGTGCTGTGTTCCCCTCCATTGTTGGACGTCCTAGACATCAGGTACTGTTTCCTTGAAGCACACTGCAAATGATAAAACTATAGTGACAGTGTGCTGCTGCAGACTCAAGACAGCTGCTGTGACGTACAGCATGCATCAGAAATTAAAATGCTAATTATCTTGTTGTTAAAGAAAATGAGCAAATGGAACATCTAGTTCAAATCCTTCAATCCCGCATCTTGACAGCTGACTCAAAACCTGTAGTTGATGATGCAATTGTAACATTAAACGTGTGCACCCTTGGAAAACTGATCATTTGCACAATGACAAATGAGTCTATTCTTGCATTTCAATCTCCCTTCTGTTCTTTGTAGGGTGTGATGGTGGGTATGGGTCAGAAGGACAGCTATGTTGGTGACGAGGCGCAGAGCAAGAGGGGAATCCTGACCCTGAAGTACCCAATTGAACATGGTATTGTCACCAACTGGGATGACATGGAGAAGATTTGGCATCACACCTTCTACAATGAGCTGAGAGTTGCTCCTGAAGAGCACCCAGTCCTGCTCACAGAAGCACCCCTCAACCCCAAAGCCAACAGAGAAAAGATGACCCAGGTAATGTGTGCATATTGTTCATGAACATGTCCCAGCAGCACTAAGCTGCTGTTGGATATTTCTTCGACTCACTTTCCTCCTGCTGCTTAAATCTCCAGGTTTCTTCTCTCCTGAGCTGATCTTTCATCTCTGCTGGTCCTTCAGGTGCTTAGCTGTAGCATGGTCATTGTCTGATAGTCAGGCTTGCTTGACCTGTGTGAAATAAAAAATGCCTTCTAATTAGGCACACTGACTGCATGATGCAAAAGATGGCAATGAAGAAAGTTTGACTCTTTTTCATAATAATAATGCAGAAAACTTGCTGTGTGCTGGCTTTTCCTGACTGCACGAGCACTGCTAGTTTACTTGACTCTACATTAGTAACAATTTCTTGTTTTAAATCCTCCTGCAGATTATGTTTGAAACCTTCAACACCCCTGCCATGTATGTGGCCATCCAAGCTGTACTCTCTCTGTACGCCTCCGGCCGCACCACTGGTATCGTCATGGACTCCGGTGACGGAGTGACCCACACAGTGCCAATCTATGAAGGATACGCCCTGCCCCACGCAATCCTCAGGCTGGACCTGGCCGGCAGAGACCTCACAGACTACCTCATGAAGATCCTGACAGAGAGGGGTTACAGCTTCACAACCACAGGTTGGCATGCAAACATTCATGTTAAACATGAGCTGACTTTTTGGAGGCTGGAACTTAACGGATTCTCTCGTTGAACAGCTGAGCGTGAGATTGTGCGTGACATTAAGGAGAAGCTGTGCTATGTTGCTCTGGACTTTGAGCAAGAAATGGGTACTGCTGCTTCTTCTTCATCCTTGGAGAAGAGCTATGAATTGCCTGATGGGCAGGTCATCACTATTGGAAACGAGAGGTTCCGTTGTGCTGAAGCGCTCTTCCAGCCGTCCTTCCTTGGTAAGCTTGACAAGTTGGTGCACTGTGTAATGGATAAAACAGGGTTGTTGTGGCTTTAAAACACTTATACTTTTTCAGGGATGGAGTCTTGTGGAATCCATGAAACTACCTTCAACAGCATCATGAAGTGCGACGTGGACATCCGTAAGGACCTGTATGCCAACACAGTGCTGTCTGGAGGTACCACCATGTACCCAGGCATTGCTGACCGTATGCAGAAGGAAATCACTGCTCTGGCACCCACTACCATGAAGATCAAGGTAACTAAAACAAAAATCCTCTCTGGCACATGCTACGCTGCCATCTAGTGGTCAAAAGTTTAACGCATCTTCTTGCAGATCATTGCTCCCCCTGAGAGGAAGTACTCTGTATGGATCGGCGGCTCCATCCTGGCTTCCCTGTCCACATTCCAGCAGATGTGGATCAGCAAGCAAGAGTACGACGAGTCCGGCCCCAGTATTGTCCACAGAAAGTGTTTCTAAAGAGACTGTCCCACCCAAATACACTGCTATAAACCAAACAACTGGCTCTTCATACACTTCTACAGAAATGCTGTATGCAGTGCCCACAACACCTCTTCATCCTTCCCTCATCACTTTGGCACCATGCCCCCAGATGGGGAGAAACTGTGCAGGAAGTACAGAGCGTTGCAGGTGGTATGAATGTGAGAAACACAAGGTTTTTGTCATTGTTTGTGCAAGTCATTCCAGATGTCTTTGTTCACCACCTTATTTGCCTCTATGAAGGTTTATTCTCTTCTGGGCCCACTGCCCAACAGAGCTGTAGTATTAATATGTAAATTATATTGTAATCTGAAGACTTTTTGTTTTTGTACTTTCAGCCTTAAGTGATACTTGGTCCAACTTAAAAGTAAAATGGTACCTTGTAAAGAGGCATGTTGAGGCTCTTGGCCTCTGTACAAAGAACTAAATAAAGTGCACATCTTGAATTCATGTTGGTCTACTTTAACTATATTGTGACACGTGTGGTGTTTCATGTCTGTAATGGCAACTTTGAGTCCTCATGGCTGCCGGAACAAGTAGCAGTTGAGTTTCCTTCAAGAACCTCAACAGTAACTCAGGGTTTCATCCAGGCTGCACTGTACTTTGAGAACTTTGTCACATTTACAAAGTAAATGCACAGTAGTGTGAACTTCAATTTAAAAACTAGTATGACGCATTGACCCAATTCAAATGGTCAGTTCTTCTGTACTTAAACTTTCACCTGCACCCTATATTGACTTTAAAAATGTGCAGTTCATCTGACTTGGTGACACTTAGATTTGGTCACTGTACAGTGGAGCACAATAAAAAAAAAAAAAAAAAAAAAAAAAAAAAAATCCAAAGGTAATGCAGTATTATGCCGTGGCAGACTGAAAGTACAGCGGCCATTGGCAGTAAAGTCACACTGTGCAGGTAGTGTGGATGGTTCCCGGTTCAAGCCTCACCTCACCACATTTCTCCATGTATTGTGGACTTGCATCAGGAAGGGCATCCGCCATAAAACTTGTGCCAATTCAACATGCAGAGCCACCTCAGGTTTGCTGTGGTAACCCAGACTAGAACAAAGGAGCACTTCACATGAAACTGACTCTTGTGGTTCAAGCCCAGAATGCTCTTTTGAGCAACTGTTAAACTGAATGTGATTCTACACAAACTCTCAACCCTGCTAACATTTCTTATCTGTACATGCTCAAAGTTTCATGAGTTCCAAATGGGCATCATAGGTTGACATAAGCACTAAATTATTCCAAAATAACTTGGCAAATTCTCCAAATTGCAATGCAACATCCTCTACAGCATAGGCACTGGGCTTTGGTCCCCGATCAGTCCATGTTGGGTCCAAATTGTCTAATCCTGTTCTCACGCAAATTGGCCAGAACTCAAGTATTCACTGCTCTGTACAGGTGTAATAATGAAGCACTATTCTCAACGTGGCTCAGTCATGTGACTAAGGATAAGCTTGCTGTTCACATTTGAGTTTGTATTTAACTGCTAAAACATTGGGTGTATCTGAGCCACCACAATTGGCAAAAAGGTTTATCATAGCAATTTAACCCTATTATGACCATTATGCTTTTTTTTTTTTTTTAATTGGCAGCATAGCCCAAAGTGGGTTCACTGGTTTGTATTGGAACCCAGAAATTTGAGAGCTAAATACAGTTTTTACTTGAATTTTGCTGACTCAATCCTCTGTATGTCCCACCAATGACATGGAGCCATTTTTGCATGTTAGACTTGGTTTACTATTGAAAGTGGTACAAAAAGAAATGAACTCTTCAAGAATGACAAAGTGCTGCTGAAATGTGGAGCCATTGTTGGGTTGAAAATGCCCCCACAGTGATAACTGGGATCCCCATTTACGTGCACACCACCAGTCTGCTGATGAGCGGACATCTGAGACATGTAGAGGACCAAGCGGTCACTCAGCCTGTTGGGACTAAATGCAACCCAAAATCAGTTAAATTCTTGTTTAAAGTTGATTACATTTTTTTAATAAACTGCTGTAACTAAAGCAAAAAAAAAGGGAAAATGCCTGTGAAAATAAATCCATTATAGTTTATTTTTCATTTTTGTGCCTTTTTTTAGTTTCCAGTTCTTGAGTAAATGTTTCTGTACTTCTAGTTCCTTCCTTTAGAACTACCAGCTCTGTCCTGAAGTCCTCCTGGCCTGTCTCCTCCTGAAAGCTCACCTCCTTGGCTGCCACATCTTTAAGGAAACCATCAGTCTGAACATGTCATTCTTGGCCTCCAGCAGCTCCTTTTCCAAATGGCTTTTCTGGGCCACCAACTCCTCGCTGAATCACTGCTCCCGAGGTTCTGATGCTCCTGAAGTCCTTCTCATCTTTGAAGTCCTGTTGAAAACAAATGTCTTGCTTCTATCTGAAATTCTGGCCAAATTTTCATGTATTTTCCTGACAACGGCCCTCAGACATCCATGGTGTATCTCAGTACTGCTCTACAACATGTGGCTAATCGTGCTTCCATTATAACACATTTTTATGCTTGCAGAACACATTATCTGCTAAAAGAAAAAAAAGAAAAAATTAACTGCATTTGAGTTAAACAGAAGCTTCTCAAGTTTGTTTCCCTCCTTTTCTTTCCCTTGACTTGACAAGTGAATAGTCTACCCTCTGCTGGCACACCTTAAAACTACAGTACTATTGTTGAGATACTTTAAAATGTTGGGCAGTGAAAACACGTTAAATTTGGATGGCTTTTGCCAACATTCGTACAAATAAATGGCACTATTTACATGCACGTTCAGGTCATAGATTTCAAAAATACTTTCCATATAAAACATCCAAGATACAGCAATAAAATGATAAAACTTAAACAAAATTAAACACAATAAATGCAGAAATCCCGGTGATAGACTGGGGGCTTGTTCAGACTGTACCCTACCTCTCACCCAGTGACCTCTGGGGTGGGCTCCAGCAACCCCATGACCCTTAATTGAAATAAGCAGGCAGAAAATGAATGAGTGAATGTAGGTGTAGGAGTCTGTGGCTGTGACGGGAAAGACTTTGCTCAGTACAACTCTTGCACAAAAAAAAACAAAGCAAAACAAAAAAAAAACATGTTGGTTTTTATGTTACATGAGCATAAGTCTAACATGTACTGTAGCTTCTACGATGTAGAATCAAGTTTTATGGGTGAACACATTCAAAACATGTGGTTTTAACATAACATGCAACAACTTAAAATTTAACTTGCTCAGTGAATACAATAAAATTATGGAAAGTATTTCCACCCAAGTGACATGTGTTAACATAGCCAGAAATAACTTTGCTGAGTGACCTAAATGTAAATTTGTTGGGTTAACATGATGAATTTGCATTACTGTTACTTAATTACCATGGGTCAGGCCAACTAGATTTGTAAGGGTAAATGTAGCAAAAAACAAGTTAAGTCCCTTTGCCTGCTCGCTTGTTTACGCTCGGGGTCACCACAGTAAACATAATAGCCAACCACTCTGAGGGAACCCTTATATGTGGCGGTGACTTCAACCTACATATTCAACCCTCCTTGGACGTATCAAACTCAAAGGTAACCACAAAAGTAATACACAGTAAATTCAACAAATCAATAAAAAATATTGGGTTAATTGATATTTGGAGGGAAATGAACCCCAATAATCACCAATATACCCATTTCTCCAATCCACACACAGTCTATACTAGAATAGATTACTTTTTTATTTTCAAAAAAGATAGGACAAAAATAACAAATGCAACTATAGGAACAATAGAGCTGAGTGACCATGCTCCAATTTACATTACAGTAGAACTGGGAGAAAAACAAAAAAATACACTTCCTTTACACAGAGAAAAATCAAACAGCGCCACCTCTGGTGCTTACATGTAAGTTAATGTAATCAAACGGGAGGGTTTGAGTTCAGATTGTTTTACACAAACATTCTGTAAACTGACAAAAACACGAGATGTCCAAATGTTCTCTGTTTACGTCTTTGTCCAAAGGGAGTGGGCCGCCAAGTTTGGAGCAGTTTTACAGTATTTGTGTGTTATTCAAAAAATAAACACATATTACATATTTTATATATTACGTATAATAATATTACACACACTATTTTAACAAAATATGCTGACAGAATATCCAGAATGTTTTTATGTTGGCAGTTTTTTTTTTTTAAAGTAGTCTGGAGGTCTTTAGTGAGACTGTGAGGATGTCAATCTTAAACTAACGAGGTTAATGAGGTTAAAAAAAATTACATTTTATTAGAATATTATAAAATATATCATCATTTAGTCTTGTATATGAACTGAGTCACGTGCTTCCCTCCAGTCAGCCAACTATTTACCTTCAAATAAATACCATAAAATATGAACTCTTCAACGAGAACCAGGCAAGGATGAACAAAACAGAGAATCAAATGAGGAACAACTTACCTGTTTCTTTTTTTTGATACATTTTATAACTAGTGATGAGAAAGTTTTAGGATTTCTTGAAGGTTGGGAATAAAATCTAACATTGCTTTTGTCGCTGCTGTGGTGAGAATAACAAACACTGCCAACTGTACACAAACAATAATCTTTATGACACACAAGCAGCTTTCTGGAGCTCACTTTCATACCTGTGTATTCATAATCATGACAACAAAGCAGCTGCTAATTAATATTCACAGCATTTATTAGGCCTGAGACCCCCAGAATCCACCCTTCCTTCTGTCCTTAATTCCTTCCTTCCTCCCCCTCCCTTCCTTACTCCTTCGACCCCCTCACTTCCTCCCCCCTTTCCTTCCCTCGCTTACTTCTCTCCCTCCCTCCTTCCTTTCATCAAAAAAACAAAACAAAACAAAAAATGATGTCCTTCCTTCCTTCATTCCTTGCTTCCTTCCGTGTTTCCTTCCTTCCTTCCTGCCTTCCTTCCTTTCTTTCTTCCTCCCTTCTTTCCTTTCTCCCTTCCTTCTTTCTCCCTCCCTTCCTTCCTCCCCCTCCCTTCCTTACTCCTTCCCTCGCTTCCTCCCTCCTTTCCTTCCCTCCCTCCTTCCTTTCATCAAAAAACAAACAAACAAACCAACCAAAACAAAGAATGATGTCTATGGATGTAATATGGCCTAGTTCAAAAATAATGAAGCCAAAGTGTGACATAACCATCAAAATTTAAAAGTGGTCTTTTTTGTGAAGGTTATCATTTTAGGTATGGTTATATATCAGAGTTTCAATATTTCTATTGGTCTCAGTTCAGTCATTGCTAGAAATTATCAGTGTATATATATATACTATAATGTGCTAGAGCGAAACGCTTGCGACAACAGTTGAAGGTATCTTCTTTAGTCTGCAGAAGCCTGAAACAAAGAAATTCTGTCCATTAGTTCCTGGTATTATTGAACAAGTAATATAATTATTCTATAGAAGCAGAGTAGGAGACATAGCTAAGGTTTTGATACAAATAAATCAAACAACAAACAAACTGACAAAATACAAGGTTATTTATTTAACATTCAACTTTAAATGATAATGCTAAATATCAATGTCACACAAAATTGATGAAAAAAGTGCTATTTTTGGGGTAAATTTCGTACATATCTCTGGAACCGTGCAGAATTTTTCCATGAAATTTTCAGTACCTGTCAAAGAGACTACAGGCAACGCACAGATGAATCTGGATGGTGCTAAATAAAATAATGGCTTGTTCATGACAAAAGCAATGCAAATCAGCAGTTAGGCTTCATTATTTTTGAACTAGGCCATAGAATTTCAACACCTACAACACCGGATGGGAACATATTTTGGCTGAACAGGAAGTTCGTCCGACTCTGAAAGATGTCCGATGTTTCACAGAACGTCTCATTCCAGCGGTGTTCAGTTTGACACAAAGTTTGGAGATTTTTCTGCTGAATGTTCGAGCTTAACATGTAGTTTTTGGTTCGTGTTGAGACGCTACAGACCGTCAGTGCAGCTGTGGGGGTGATGGCAGAGGACTCAAACCGACAGCACGTAGGTTGACCGACAAGCCTCTAAAACACATTAAATAAACGTTAATATTCGTTTGGTGTTTATTTAAAAACGGCAGTCTTACAGAACCGCACTGTGCCTGTTTTTTGTTGCGACGTCTTAAAACAGACTTTTATTTCTCTTCTGTATGTTGTCATAAGTGGAACAGTAGGTTTTACTCTGAGCTGTTACTAAATTACAGTCAGGGGGTCACATGAATCTCTGTCTATATATCTTATTGATTTATTTTATAAAATTGGATCAGATAGTAACTTGGCCTGTCAGTAATTCAAGTCCAAAATCTGCTTTGTAGCCTCAGTGGTTCCTCAGACACCACAGCTGCAAATCACTGGGTCAGAAGTCAGAACTGTTATTTAATGGGCATTTTTTTTTTATTATTCTAAATGCTCAACTAGATCAAATAGAAGCTTGGTGTTTCATGAATAATTTAAGTCCAAAACCTGCCAACTTGGCTCAGTAGTTATACAGCTGATTGTATTTGGTACCAGATCTCAAAAATCTGTTCTCATTAATTTCAACAATGAAGTTAAATTGGGTAAAATAGAAAATTTGTGATTCTTGAGTAATTTAAAGCCTGACATATGTGTATTCTGAGTGGTTACTGAGATACAGGATGTCAAAATCCAACCCCTTGTCCATGTCGTGACTGGGTGATGGATCAAGTAGGGGATTGCCTGTTGGGATGAAATACGGTGGGGATCTTATGTGCCCTGCGGCCGCTACGATAACCATGAAGGTCCAACAGGAATCCTGAACAGTGCTCCGGTGAAACAAGAAGACTCCTCAACAGTGGATCAGGTGGAGGAGGTGATGGCTTGTAACCCAACGGCTGTGAAGGTCGGATGAAGTCTGCAGCAAGTCCTTAGACCCCGATTGTCTAGGATTTCCCAGCCACCAGTCCAGGGTTAGGATCTATCAAGGACTGTGTGTTTATTAGTGTGTAACAACATTCCCATGTTAAACAAACCCATGCACAGCTAGACATCTCTGGATGGACCCTGAATGAAGAATTCCATCCTCCCATCCGGAAATCAACCAAGAGACAAGCTTCCTCGCCACTGAGGGATTGCCATGACAACGACAACTGAGATACATCAGTAGATGACTTCTTTGATGTGAAATGTAAAAAAAAAAAAGCAGTTATGGTAATTTTTTATGATAAATTTTTTATTGGTACAAATAGAAACTTGGGCCCTTTGAATAATTTATACCTCAGATCTGTTATCTTGTCTTAGTGATTGCTGACAGCAAAGGGTGATTTCAGTTGGACTCAAAAGTCAGTCTTTGGGGTGGCCTCTTTTAGTAAAGATTAATTGGTTTAAATACAAATGTGGGGTCTCTGAGTAAGTTAACAGCACTTTTTTTTGGTGTGTGTGTGTGTTAGGCGTCTGGTCGGACACAGCAGCTCATACGCTGTAGTTTAATCAGGAGGTGAAACGAGTGATTCATCACTGTTGGAATTAAAAGAAAAAAGACATTCACATGTTTTATTATAATTGATATATTTAAACACATTTGGGAAATGTGTGTCTGTGTTTAATGAATCCTAATCACACACACACTGAGATCACTCAGAGCAGCGGACAGCACTCAACAGTATCCAGGAAATGTATTATTACTGGAGTTTATTATTTATTATCTCTATCAAGACAACATTATCTACATCATTAGTGAATCAAGTAGACTTTTTTGCTTTGGTGCAAAAGCAAAGTCTAAAATAAAATACCACAAATTTGTGATTACAGACATATAGAAAATTTATTATATCTTTTTGCCCCCCACAGTCTAAAAGCCTCTAATCCTGGAACGTGTTATTGTGTCTCAGGCTGTAGTTGACGAGGATGCAGTGGCTTCTTCCTCTGTGGGAATGTCAGATTTGTCTGATGAGATCCTGCTGTACATCCTCCGCCATGTTCCAGTGTGTGACCTGCTCCTGAACGTGGCACGTGTCTGCCACAAATTACACAGACTTTGTCACGACAAGACTCTGCTGACCTGTGTCACCTTGTCAGAGGAATATAAGGTGAACTGTTCGCAAAGTGTAGTTAGTGACATTTTATTTGATACGGTGTGTGGCAATACTGCATATAGCTTAATAGGGTGATTCTTAGACTACGGGCACTTATTATATCCTTTGATCATATTGTATGAAAAACAGAAAAAAGGGGAAATTTCACACTTTTATAGTTATCTTTACAATGAAAGTGTGTTAAGAAATTTGTTCTAGTAGTCTTATGATAACTTTTTCACCTTTTTTCAGCATCATTATATGCAAATATTGCCGTTTTGTGCTTGTCCCACACCCATACTTTTGATCTTCAATGATAAAAATGAATGGTAAAGAAATGTTTTTTCTAATGTTTTAAAATATCTCTGAATAAAATATCAGTAAAATAATCAAAACATAATTGGGGTATTCAATGTCATACAACTGTTGTGATTTTTTTTAAACAAAATGTAGTTGTCCCACACTATTGCCATAATTTCCACCACAACACTGTAATGTCCCTTTAAACAGTTTGTATGAAACATTGTTTGGGTAGTTTCTGTGGAGATAAACAGTGACATCAGAGCACATGTATATAGCGCCAAATCACAACAAACAGTTGCCCCAAGGCGCTTTATATTGTAAGGCAAAGGTGTGGTGGAAATTACATTTACAAGGCCAATAGTGCCCGTAGTTAAAGAATCACCCAATAATATTTTTCACACTGTAAGGGAGATTTGTTATATTTTATATAATAATAGTAAATTTATACAGAGCCTTAAAACAGGAAAGTGCCCACTCACTCACTCATCTTCAACCGCTTAGTCCAATTAAGGGTCACAGGGGGGCTGGAGCTTATCCCAGCAGTCATGGAGCGGGAGGCGGGGTGCACCCTGTACAGGATGCCAGTCTGTCGCAGGGCCACAAACAGACAAACAAACACATTCACTCCTGCACGCACACCTGCGGACAACTTAAAGTGTCCATTCCAACTAACCTGTGTGTCTTTGGATGTGGGAGGAAGCCGGAGCATTCGGAGGGAACCCACAAAACACGGGGAGAACACGCAAACTCCACACAGAAAGGCCACAGGTGGGAATTGAACCCATGACCTTCTTGCTGTGAGGCAACAGTACTAACCACTAAGACACCGTGCTGCGAAAGGAAAGTGCTTTGAATAATAGCAAATCATGCAGACTACAAATTAAAGCATTCACATCTATAACAGTGTTAGAATTGTTCTGTAATTTGTGTCTGTAGCATGGCCCAAGCAGAGAGTCACCCCTTTCAGTCTGGTCTGCTTGAAGTTTCTTCCTCAGGGGGAGTTTTTCCTTACCACTGCTGCTCTTGGGGTTAGTAAGGTTAGACCTTACTTGTGTGAAGCACCTTGGGGCAGCTCTGTTGTGATTTGGTGCTATATAAATGAAAATAAATTGAAATTAAATTAGAATGTTCACAAAAACACAAAATTAAATGAACCAATTATGAGTAATTATAATATGGCACATATTGATGACTTTCAACTTTGGGTTTAAAACACTCAGTAGAATCAGACTGTCTGATGGGGTGGGCGGAGCACCTGTGTCACCATCATCACAGGTGTGATAGAGGGCCATGATATAGATTGCGCAGTACCATCAACACTGTGATAGTACAGCTGTTCGGCCCTTTATTATTATTTAATATTTGTTATTTTTTTATTACGCCAAGGGAAAAGGAGTGCAGAAATAATGCCAAATATCATTCATTCATTCATCTTCTACCGCTTAGTCCAGTTAAGGGTCGTGGGGGGCTGGAGCCTATCCCAGCAGTCATAGAGCGTGAGGCGGGGTACACCCAGGACAGGACGCCAGTCTGTCGCAGGGCCACAAATAGACAAACAAACACAGACACACCCACACACACACACCTACGGACAATTTTAAAGAGTCCAATCCACCTAACCCGCATGTCTTTGGATGTGGGAGGAAACCGGAGCACCCGGAGGAAACCCACGCAAACACGGGGAATGCCAAATATCCATTATTATTATTATTATTTTTTTTAGATCAGTCAACATTTTGGCTTTGATCAGAACTACAGATGGAGGTTGTCTGCGCCGTAATTTTTTATATATTATTCTGGTTAGTCAAAACACCTGTTAAAATACTTTTTTATAGGCATAACTCTTTCACAATAAGACATATTATTCATGGACAGGGTTTAACTGTACCAGCAGACTTTCTGTGCTGCTGACTCGTTCACAGCCACAGACCTTTTATATTATATATAAATTATTTATAAAACTGTAAAAGACTGATTCGTTGAGTTTTTCCACTCAAATTTTAACTTTGAAGGAGAAGATTTGAAAATGAAAACAGTCCAGGTTAAACTTTTGCTCAGAAAAAGACAATTATTAAAGGGGTCATATAGTGTAAAGTTAGTAATACAGTTAGTAATATAATACTGTCACTGTCTAAAAAAGTTTAAAAAAAAACTTATTTGTTGGTCATATCGCCCACCCCTCCTGTCTAATATTGAGGATATTATGATTACATCCCATCCCAGTCCTCATTGGATGTGTTGATGTATGATCAAGCAGGGCTTCAGAATTGCAACCTTCTGTCTGATTTTGAGAGTGTGTCTTCAGTGAATTTATCAAAAGTTTGTTGGGTGCAAAACATGCAATTTGGTGCTGTGATCCATTAAAATTTAGGCTAACTCTGACCATTAATAGCTCCTTCTGTGCTGAATTTTGTAAACAAATAGAAATATTAACATTTCTTCTATTTGTGTGTGTGTACGTGTGTGTGTGCAGGCAAATGATCTAACAGTGCAGCAACTATTGAAGCAGCTAGCCAATCATGTGCACTCCCTGAGCCTGAATGGCTGCTATTGGCTGTCTGGCTCTACCGTGGATCATCTTGTTCGCTGCAGGGCAGTGACGCACCTCGATGTTACCGGCTGCCGCCTCACCTCGCTCCGTCTGTCCCGCCTCCTGTCCTCCCTCACGTTACTCAGATCACTAGCGTTTGATGTGATGCCGGGTTTCAGCGCGGCGCAGCTCAGCTCGGTAGCAGTCGATTCTCTGAGCCGCTTGTCGGAGCTCAAACAGACGCTGCTGACGCCCAGTTATGGCGTGGTGCCATGCTGTGCACAACTTCGCAGGTTGGGAATTGTTGAGTAACTTTGTCACACAGTGCACTGTGATCACTTGCATCCTTTTTTGTGTGGTTATTCCATAAGGCCCTTCGGCTGCTCCCTTGCTTTCACTTGGGGTCGCCACAACAGATCCAAGGTGGATCTGCATGTTTATTTGGCACAATTTTTACCCTGAATGTCCTTCCTGACACAACTCTACATTACCTGGAGAAATGTGGCAAGGGGTGGGGTTTGAACAGGGAACTTTCGCACTGAAACTAAGCGCACTAACCACTTGGCCACCACCTCTGCCAAGAACCATAAAACTCTCAAAATGGAACCTTTTTATACAACCCCTGGCAATAATTATGGAATCACCGGCCTCGGAGGATGTTCATTCAGTTGTTTAATTTTGTAGAAAAAAAAAAAAGCGGATCACAGACATGACACAAAACTAAAGTCATTTCAAATGGCAACTTTCTGGCTTTAAGAAACACTATAAGAAATCAGGATAAATACTTGTGGCAGTCAGTAATGGTTACTTTTTTAGACCAAGCAGAGGGAAAAAAATATGGACTCACTCAATTCTGAGGAATAAATTATGGAATCACCCTGTAAATTGTCATCCCCAAAACTAACACCTGCATCAAATCAGATCTGCTCCTTAGTCTGCATCTAAAAAGGAGTGGTTACACCTTGAAGAGCTGTTGCACCAAGTGGACTGACATGAATCATGGCTCCAACACGAGAGATGTCAATTGAAACAAAGGAGAGGATTATCAAACTCTTAAAAGAGGGTAAATCATCACGCAATTTTGCAAAAGATGTTGGTTGTTCAGTCAGCTGTGTCTAAACTCTGGACCACATACAAACAACATAGGAAGGTTGTTAAAGGCAGACATAAAGGAAATGGGATTTACATACAGAAAAGCTAAACGAAAGCCATCATTAACACCTAAACAGAAAAAACAAGGTTACAATGGGCTAAGGAAAAGCAATCGTGGACTGTGGATGACTGGATGAAAGTCATATTCAGTGATGAATCTCGAATCTGCATTGGGCAAGGTGATGATGCTGGAACTTTTGTGTGGTGCCGTTCCAATGAGATTTATAAAGATGACTGCCTGAAGAGAACATGTAAATTTCCACAGTCATTGATGATATGGGGCTGCATGTCAGGTAAAGGCACTGGGGAGATGGCTGTCATTACATCATCAATAAATGCACAAGTTTACGTTGATATTTTGGACACTTTTCTTATCCCATCAATTGAAAGGATGTTTGGGGATGATGAAATCATTTTTCAAGATGATAATGCATCTTGCCATAGAGCAAAAACTGTGAAAACATTCCTTGCAAAAAGACACATAGGGTCAATGTCATGGCCTGCAAATAGTCCAGATCTTAATCCAATTGAAGTTGAAGAAAATGGTCCATGACAAGGCTCCAACCTGCAAAGCTGATCTGACAACAGCAGTCAGAGAAAGTTGGAGCCAGATTGATGAAGAGTACTGTTTGTCACTCATTAAGTCCATGCCTCAGAGACTGCAAGCTGTTATAAAAGCCAGAGGTGGTGCAACAAAATACTAATGATGTGTTGGAGCGTTCTTTTGTTTTTCATGATTCCATAATTTTTTCCTCAGAATTGAGTGATTCCATATTTTTTTCCCTCTGCTTGGTCTAAAAAGTAACCGTTACTGACTGCCACAATTTTTTATTAACACAGGGAAGTCAAAGATCTGGCGCCCCCCCCCCCCCCCCCCCCAAAAAAAAAAAAATCAGCCATTTCTGACAGTTATAACTGCCGTTTTTAATTTGGGTTTCAAGTAAGAAATGTTCATAAGCCGTGAAATGCTCGCATCACCCGTCATCACATGGCGACAAGAGCTGCTTAAATGTGCGGCAAGATCTCAACTGTTTATTCGTTTTCATTATATTTGAACAAGTTAACTTTTGGCAAAAAAAAAAAAGATCAACTTATTGTTGTGTTCCTTGTCCTTATGAGCAATTTACTTGTGCTTACATTCTGTAAATTAAAAAAAAAAAAAGACTAACATTGCCACATTAAAAAAGAGCTATTTTGCTTGTGTTTCACACATACACGATGCACCTTGTTTTGTGTGCAGCTGTTACAATCAGTTGAGCAGCTAATAATTAACTACAGGAACGAAACTAGAGGAATTAGTTTTTTTTTTTTTTTTTTTTTTTTATTGCTTATCTAAAACATTACATCACTGTTACAGCGATGAGTTCTGCATTGGAACTTCTTCCCTCTTCCCCAACCCTTCCCTAAGTCTGAGCCATCAATATTAATGAATGCCTATAATAACAGTTCACAAAAAGAAATATGGGTGACAAAAAAAAACAAAACAATATTCCGTGTACCTATACACACACAAAAATAATGATTAAAATATAATCAAATTTAAACAAAAAACATAAAAACCTGGTGTGAGTTTTTAAAAAGACTGCAGTCTGCGCCAGTAATTAGCAAGTTTAAGAAATTACACCATCAGGTTTAGATTGTAAGCATTGAAGAAATAATCCCATATTTTATTTTTAAAAATTGGCTTTTTTGTTTATTGTAAGCCTTTTAATTCTTGTATATGATGTTTCAAAGGTTCACAGTTGGACAAAATATACTTTTCCGATATCTCTCAGTAAGCCGTTTCATTTGGATGAGACAAAGATTAATCAACGTGCTTTCATCATTTCTCAGAGCTCCCGCTTCCAGAATGGCACTAAGAATGCAGATCTTTTGGTGTAAAGGGATGGAGTGTTTGTTTGTTTGTTTTTCATTTAAATAAATGGGTATAGAAAATGAACAAATTTAGATTTTTAAATTATTTTGAATATTTGTTTCCATAATTTTTGTATCTGTACACTTCCAGATTTTTTGGCAAAATAATTTTTTTCCTCAGTTAGTCCACTTTTTCATCCACTTAAAGTGGATTGATTATTTGCTTTCTTTCAGTGAGAACAAATGTGAGTGCATGCATGTGTGTGTGCAGGCTGATGCTACAGTTTGACATCCCGGATGTGACCAGAGAGGGCGTCGGTGTGAGCTGTCAGCTGATGGTGGGCCAGAGCAGCGTGCCACATTACCAACAGCTGGAGGAGTTCAGTGCCAGACTGGCGCCTGGAGAAGTGAAATCTGTTCCTGTATATGTGTGATCGCGTGCAGTCTGCACCTGTAGCTAATGAATCTGTTTGTCATGTTTTCAGGTAAACCAGACCTTGCTCCTTCTCTACCTAGCGGTGTTCAGCGTTCACCTTCCAGAGCGTCTTCGGGTTTTCCTAGTGTCTATTCCCGGCCCAAACCCCGCCCACTGGCCCGCTGCTAACTCGCTGGCCCAGAGCTTGGGTCAGCGTGGCGACGTAGAGGCCCTGCAGCTTCCTCGATCGTGGCTCGATTCTCTGTCTGTGAAACGAGTGCTGCAGGGCAGCAGCCCCAAGTGCCTCAGCTTCAGCCGCTGCCCCGCTTTATGGCCGCAGGTGTTCCAGTCGCTGCTGGAGGGAGGTGTCAAAGACCCCAAGAAACTGATCAGTCTCAATCTGAGCGGGATCAGCCACGTTTCTTTCACAGACTGCAGCGGGAGTCGTGGTGGTGAAGATCTTCTGGTCGCTGGGACTATGAGCCAGTTAGCTGTTGTTTGTTCCAAACTTAAACACCTAAATCTAATGCACACCCATTATCACCACGAGAAGACGCCCGGCTTAAGAGGGGAAACGCACTTGTGTGCAAGCTTGGCCAAGTTCAAATACCTGCACTCGCTCACGCTGCCGGCCTGCGCGCTGTCGAGTGGCTTAAACGCACATCACATCTCAGCGAGCCACACGGCTCCACCATCGCTCTTCCTGGGTTTAAAGAAGTCTCCACGCGTGGGGCTCCAGAATTTTAAATCTGATTCAGAGCTGCCTTCTTCGAGGGACGGCACCTCAGGGCTGGCTCAGCTCTTTGCTGGATGCTCTTTGCTGCAGACCTTAGAAATCATTGGACCTGGTTTTGTCTCTGTGCTTCCTCGGCTTGAGCCCTGTACACGTGCGAGCGTGGAGCCTCGCGGCATGTGCGCTTGGGCTCGAGCAGTTGGTGACGCGCACGTGGCGGCACTCGAGGCTTTGCCTCAGTTGCGTCGTCTGACTCTGGCTGGGCTTCCTGGGGTTCTTAAGGGAACGGGGCTGGTCCACCTGGCCAAGCAGTGCAGGGATCTCCAGGTTCTGTCCCTCGCCAACATCGGGTCTCTGAAAACCATCAACTACAGTCCTGCTTTGCTGGAAACACTCAAACACTGCACGCAGCTACGGGAACTCAGGTTAGAAGAATCTTGGTTTACCCTTCAGTCACTAGAACGCCCCCCCCCACACACACTCTGCTATACTAGCTGCATGCATGTATAATATGTTGGTGGTTGATGTTTAGTTGATAAAATCCACTTTATTGTGATCACAGCCAATAAATTTGGCAATAACCTGTTGAATCATTAGTCTTTCCTGAGAGTAATTATTGTGTATTTAGCTGTTGTATAATAAGCCAATTCAGGATCTCAGCATCCATGGTTCACAACTACCCAAAACACAATAAGCGCTGACAACAATGTAAATATTGAAGATTTTCAGTGCTGCAAAGTCGACATTTTTGCCAGATACGGGTACAGATAGATGGGAAGCAGAAGAAAGAACTTGTGGTCCTAGTTTATTCACTCACACTGCAAAATGATCACCGTAGTACTAGCTAACTAAAGAAGACGAATAGAAACCCATCAAGAAAGACTGTAAGTCTGTACTGAGGGCTGCCCGTTGACTATTCCTGATCCATCTGTCAGATGGTTGGGAAAATGAGACATCTGCAACAAGCAAATGTTCCCCCTGCGTGGATATTAATGAGTATCTCACACGGAAAGATGAGCAAAACTTGCATGGCCAGGAAACACAGAGTACACCGAGACCTGTCCATTTCTAGGTTGGTTTTTTTTATATGGAGTCTATATTCTATGTATTATATACAGTGTATAAAGTATAAACTGTTCTGTTTATTAATCCTGTTAGCTCAACCAATAATTTGCATCACGTTTTACCAAAATTGGAGCAACTTTAACTTTTGACCCTTGTACAAACTTGAAATTGACCTTTATCACCATTCTTTCTGTTTTGACTCCATAACATTCAGTCACAGAGAGTCCAAACTATACCTTTTTGGAATCTTTATGATAAGGCAAATAATGTGGTATAGTTTTTCAATATGATTGGAGCATCGTTAAATTTTGACCCCTGTGTAATTCTTCAATTGACCCCAACCCGGCCAAGTGGCCAATTGTTTTGTTTTTTTTCAAAAGAGTAATGTCTAATGAGTATTTGTGTTGAATTTGATGCTTCTATCACCATTTTCAGGATTATTTCAGTTATCTGCTGTACTAATATAGGATAGTAGATACAGTAGTGTTCAGAATAATAGTTGTGCTATGTGACTAAAAAGATTAATCCAGGTTTTGAGTGTATTTCTTACTGTTACATGGGAAACAAGGTACCAGTAGATTCAGTAGATTCTCACAAATCCAACAAGACCAAGCATTCATAATATGCACACTCTTAAGGCTATGAAATTGGGCTATTAGTAAAAAAAAAAAGTAGAAAAGGGGGTGTTCCCAATAATAGTAGTGTGGCATTCAGTCAGTGAGTTTGTCAATTTTGTGGAACAAACATGTGTGAATCAGGTGTCCCCTATTTAAGGATGAAGCCAGCACCTGTTGAACATGCTTTTCTCTTTGAAAGCCAGAGGAAAATGGGACATTCAAGGCATTGTTCAGAAGAACAGCGTAGTTTGATTAAAAAGATGATTGGAGAGGGGAAAACTTAAATTATAGGCTGTTCATCTACAATGATCTCCAATGCTTTAAAATGGACAAAAAAACCAGAGACGCATGGAAGAAACCGGAAAACAACCATCAAAATGGATAGAAGAATAACCAGAATGGCAAAGGCTCACCCATTGATCAGCTCCAGGATGATCAAAGACAGTCTGGAGTTACCTGTAAGTGCTGTGACAGTTAGAAGACGCCTGTGTGAAGCTAATTTATTTGCAAGAATCCCCCGCAAAGTTCCTCTGTTAAATAAAAGATGTGCAGAAGAGGTTACAATTTGCCAAAGAACACATCAACTGGCCTAAAGAGAAATGGAGGAATATTTTGTGTACTGATGAGAGTAAAATTGTTCTTTTTGGGTCCAAGGCCCGCAGACAGTTTGTGAGACGACCCCCAAACTGAATTCAAGCCACAGTTCACAGTGAAGACAGTGAAGCATGATGGTGCAAGCATCATGATATGGGCATGTTTCTCCTACTATGGTGTTGGGCCTATATATCGCATACCAGGTATCATGGATCAGTTTGGATATGTCAAAATACTTGAAGAGGTCATGTTGCCTTATGCTGAAGAGGATATGCCCTTGAAATGGGTGTTTCAACAAGACAATGACCCCAAGCACACTAGTAAACGAGCAAAATCTTGGTTCCAAACCAACAAAATGAATGCCTCGCAGATGTGCAGAAATCATGAAAAACTGTGGTTATACAACTAAATACTAGTTTAGTGATTCACAGGATTGCTAAAAAAGCAGTTTGAACATAACAGTTTTGAGTTTGTAGCATCAACAACAGATGCTACTATTATTGTGAACACCCCCTTTTCTACTTTTTTTTTACTAATAGCCCAATTTCATAGCCTTAATAGTATGCATATCATGAATGCTTGGTGTTGTTGGATTTGTGAGAATCTACTGAATCCACTGGTACCTTGTTTCCCATGTAACAATAAGAAATATACTCAAAACCTGGATTAATCTTTTTAGTCACATAGTACTACTATTATTCTGAACACTACTGTATTTTCCTTCATGCACATCTTTACATGTTGTGTTACTGCTGTGTAATATTTAACTGAAACCAACTAAAGGACAGAAAGGGTGATGCTGAAATACCCCTCACATTTTTGTTGTGCAATTTAATAAAGCTAATGCAGTCCTGTTTTTTTTAATCTATAATGCAGTCACTTCTCTTTCTTCAGGGGTTTATGGAAAATTAATACACACACACTCATCTTCAACCGCTTAGTCCAATTAAGGGTCGCGGGGGGCTGGAGCCAATCCCAGCAGTCATTGAGCACGAGGCGGGGTACACCCAGGACAGGATGTCAGTCTGTCACAGGGCCACAAACAGACAAACACATTCACACCCACTCGCACACCTACCTATTTAAAGATTCTAATCCACCTAACCCGCATGTCTTTGGATGTGGGAGGAAACCGGAGCACCCGGAGGAAACCCATGCAAACAGAGAGAACATGCAAACTCCACACAGAAAGGCCACAGGCAGGAATTGAACCCGTGACCTTCTCGCTGTGAGGCAACATGGAGGTCACCATGTTGCACTGCAGTTTCTGTCTTATGCATTTTTGCAGTATGGCTGGAAGAATGGAAAAAATAAGTGTGATAGAACAGTTAGTGGCTGCTCCCTGTACACGGTCTACTGGTTGCTACTGCAACCGAACAAGTTTGACAACCTTTCTTTTTGCAAAATGGAGAATCATAGATATGCCTTATCACAAGAGACTGCAACGGAGCATGAATCCCCATCACCAAAGAAGAGAATACATGAAGGGAAACAAAAATCATGTCTGGTGTCTGTAACCTCACCAATAGATGGCACTAAAACTTACACACTTGCACTTTAAAGTAGATTCAAAAGCATTAAAGGCAGTTTTTTTGTTTGATGAATTTTCTTCACATAGAAGGTTGATCAAAAACCAGTGCATCCTGTTTTAGAACTTTTAGCTGTACAATGGTTGAAACAAAAATCAATGTACTGTTCGAATGATTTATTGATTTATTTGGAAGTCAAATGTATTGTTGCCGTTACTTTCCTGGTGAGCATTACTGGCATCCACTGAATTTAAATTATGTTCAAAAATAATGCAAATGAACACATTTTGTATCAGAATATTTGTCTTTTTACATCACCGGTCGCAGCTTCATGATGAAAATGTCCGTTGTACAGCTGGAGGCAGATAAATGAAAAAAGGGATGGAGCCAGTACAATTTAAAATTATCGCTGTTCATAATTATTTTTGTTCATTTATTAATTGTAAGATTGAGCATTTTATAAATAAACATATTTTCCCTAAACTTATAAGGCATTTGGGGGCATAACCAGGAAATTCTAAAACAGTAAAACAGTAATTAAAACAGTTAAAACAGTACTACTGCTACTACTAGTTCTACTACTAATAATAAATGAGGTGGCGTGAGCCTTGCATGCACTCTGCCCTTCTAGTTTCTGGAGTTAATAATCATGTTGTGATGATGCCATGTGTACAGTTGTATTTTAATTACTCACTGCGTGAACAAATCACTTTTTGTAGGCTGGAGCAGCCCTACCTGAATGCCAACGCTTCCTTCTTTGAAGCTCTATCTTGTTGCTCACGGCTGCAGCGCGTCTGCCTCATCTCACGCTGCGGCATCTTCGACGCGCTTGCCGCAGAAGCCTTCATGGAGCGCTGCCTGCACGTCGTGACGTGCCACATGTTCCTGGGCGGGCCACTGGTCACCTGCCGAACGCTGCAGAAAAGGCTGCTGGACAGGTCAGTGTGTGTTCATGTACGAGGTCTGTGAGAAAAGTATCGGACCTTTTTATTTTTTCAAAAACCATATGGATTTGAATCACGTGTGATTGCATCAGCCAACCTTGAACCTTTGTGCGCATGCGTGAGTTTTTTCACGCCTGTCGGTTGCGTCATTCTCCTGTGAGCAGGCTTTGTGTGAGCACTGGTCCACCCTCTCGTCGGATTTTTATTGCGAATAAATGTCTGAACGATTTGGATCTTTGCTGCATCAATTTTTTTTCCAGAAACTGTGAGAGACCTCCAGGTGGACACCGTTTGGAAAATTAATATGGCTTTCAGGGATGATTTTACGGGGATTATACAGATTAAGGAGTGCTACTGCCGCTTTAAGGACGGCCCACAACTGCTGAGAGCGCGGCGCGCTCCCAGCACCGATCGACATGCTCAGACCCCGTTGAAACAACCAGATCATTTCCAACGTGAAGCTGTGACGCTGTGATGAAGTCTTCCAGGACATGTTGGGGCATGTCCAGCTCATGCACAATCACAGTCGGATAATCATACGACTGAAAAGCAACCGGAATCCGTCTGAAATCCACCTGAAAGCCATCCTGTGAGACCAACACGGAGGTGGTTTTGTCCCGCGTAATGAACGGCTCCGTGGCGCGTCCCTCCGCTTTTCTTTCCATGAAAAAAAACTCCTGTAACAGTGGAATGTGCCGAAAAAGTGCTGATGTCCACGCCTTATGCCTTTTTGTGAAAGTCAGACGAGGTCCCGGATCAACAAAGCTTTCATGTTGGAAATGATGTGGTTGTTTCAGCGGGGTGTCAGCCTGTCGATCGGCGCTGGGAGCGCGCCGCGCTCTCAGCAGTTGTGGGCCGTCCTTAAAGCGGCAGTAACACTCCTTAATCTGTATAATCCCCATAAAATCGTCCCTGAAAGCCATATTAATTTTCCGAACGGTGTCCACCTGGAGGTCTCTCACAGTTTCTGGAAAAAAATTGATGCAGCAAAGCTCCAAATCATTCAGACATTTATTCGCAATAAAAATCCGATGAGAGGGGTGGACCAGTGCTCACACAAAGCCTGCACAGGCGAATGACGCAACCGACAGACGTGAAAAAACACGCATACGCACGAGGGTTCAAGCTTGGCTGATGCAATCACACGTGATATGGTTTTTGAAAAAAATAAAAAGGTCCGATACTTTTCTCACAGACCTCGTATTTCAGGGGTGGGCAACTTGTTCCAGAAAGGGCCAAGAGGGTGCAGGTTTTCTTTGCAGCCACTGATTCCACCAGGTGATTTCACTGATTATCACTTTGAGCAGATGGAATCAGTTAATCAGTGAAATCACCTGGTGGAATCAGTGGCTGCAAAGAAAACCTGCACCCTCTTGGCCCTTTCTGGAACAAATTGCCCACCCCTGGTGTATTTGTAGCAGAGGATGCAGCATGCTCGAAGACTTAACATGGAGATGGTCTTTTCCGTGTCTGCCTCTCAGGTTTTCGGCTGAGCGCTCGGCCCTGAGCGTGGTCGTGTATCCGTTACAGCACGAGGATCTGCCTGCAGTCATCAGGGAGATCCCAATGACGCTGCTGGATCGGATAACCTTGTTCCAGAGCCATGTGGCCCAAGCCCCGCGTTTGTCACCGTGCTGACACGACCGGAGGTTTTCTGTGATTGGTGCTCAAACACATTTGATGTTACACTCTGATGTGCGATTGTGAACTTTTACTTCTGTGCATAAAAACAAAAACGAAACACAGCGGCACATTCTGATCTGTGACATCGTCAGCTGTCAGGCCGAAGAGTGCATGTTTACTTTTACATGACACTGTGACACTAGAATTCAGAGGATAATACCCCTAGGATGAGCTCAACAGGGAGGTCAAAGGTCAAATGATGCTCCTGGATGTGGTGGGGATTTTTAATGTGGTTCAATTCCAGCAAAAGTTGGTGCTCCTGATCTTACAACTCTGGTTTCTCAGAAATGTGACTTCACTGGTCTAATACTTTGACAATAAGTGGCAAAAATAATCCAATAGAGCATGTATTTAAAAACAAAGGTGCAGACGACAAAAAGAAAATACTGTAATAAAACCAAATTGGTCCAATTTCTGTCTGTGGACTACTTTTCGATTCATGTCAGAACCTTTTTTTTTAATTTATCACAAATAATGTAGAGGCGTGAGTGTGTGTGTGTGTGTGTGTGTGTGTGAGAGAGAGAGAGAGATATCTCATCTGCATTCTGGGTGAGGTAGTGACTTAGACATTATATACACTCAACAAAAATATAAACGCAACACTTTTGGTTTTGCTCCCATTTTGTATGAGATGAACTCAAAGATCTAAAACTTTTTCCACATACACAATATCACCATTTCCCTCAAATATTGTTCACAAACCAGTCTAAATCTGTGATAGTGAGCACTTCTCCTTTGCTGAGATAATCCATCCCACCTCACAGGTGTGCCATATCAAGATGCTGATTAGACACCATGATTAGTGCACAGGTGTGCCTTAGACTGTCCACAATAAAAGGCCACTCTGAAAGGTGCAGTTTTATCACACAGCACAATGCCACAGATGTCGCAAGATTTGAGGGAGTGTGCAATTGGCATGCTGACAGCAGGAACGTCAACCAGAGCTGTTGCTCGTGTATTGAATGTTCATTTCTCTACCATAAGCCGTCTCCAAAGGCGTTTCAGAGAATTTGGCAGTACATCCAGCCAGCCTCACAACCGCAGACCACGTGTAACCACACCAGCCCAGGACCTCCCCATCCAGCATGTTCACCTCCAAGATCGTCTGAGACCAGCCACTCGGACAGCTGCTGAAACAATCGGTTTGCACAACCAAAGAATTTCTGCACAAACTGTCAGAAACCGTCTCAGGGAAGCTCATCTGCATGCTCGTCGTCCTCATCGGGGTCTCGACCTGACTCCAGTTCGTCGTCATAACCGACTTAAGTGGGCAAATGCTCACATTCGCTGGCGTTTGGCACGTTGGAGAGGTGTTCTCTTCACGGATGAATCCTGGTTCACACTGTCCAGGGCAGATGGCAGACAGCGTGTGTGGCGTCGTGTGGGTGAGCTGTTTTCTGATGTCAATGTTGTGGATCGAGTGGCCCATGGTGGCGGTGGGGTTATGGTATGGGCAGGCGTCTGTTATGGACGAAGAACACAGGTGCATTTTATTGATGGCATTTTGAATGCACAGAGATACCGTGACGAGATCCTGAGGCCCATTGTTGTGCCATACATCCAAGAACATCACCTCATGTTGCAGCAGGATAATGCACGGCCCCATGTTGCAAGGATCTGTACACAATTCTTGGAAGCTGAAAATGTCCCAGTTCTTGCATGGCCGGCATACTCACCGGACATGTCACCCATTGAGCATGTTTGGGATGCTCTGGACCGGCGTATACGACAGCGTGTACCAGTTCCTACCAATATCCAGCAACTTCGCACAGCCATTGAAGAGGAGTGGACCAACATTTCACAGGCCACAATTGACAACCTGATCAACTCTATGCGAAGGAGATGTGTTGCACTGCATGAGGGAAATGGTGGTCACACCAAATACTGACTGGTATCCCCCCCAATAAAACAAAACCACCTTTCAGAGTGGCCTTTTATTGTGGGCAGTCTAAGGCACACCTGTGCACTAATCATGGTGTCTAATCAGCATCTTGGTATGGCACACCTGTGAGGTGGGATGGATTATCTCAGCAAAGGAGAAGTGCTCACTATTACAGATTTAGACTGTTTTGTGAACAGTATTTGAGGGAAATGGTGATATTGTGTGTGTGGAAAAAGTTTTAGATCTTTGAGTTCATCTCATACAAAATGGGAGCAAAACCAAAAGTGTTGCGTTATATTTTTGTTGAGTGTATTATTGCACTCAAAAATCACACTCTACATCAAAAGTGCGACACGAAAAGGCTGTGAGTATACAAAATACTGTATTATCACCGATCTTTAAGGTGCTTAAGGATACATTAAACTTAAAAAAAATACAAAACTTTAATGTGGCAATTAATTCACAAATATTAATGTACATCAATTATATATGTAAAAGGTTAACAATAGCAAATAAGTTGCTTTTTTTCTGTAATTTTTTTGAATATGCCTTTGTCCTTTTTCAAAAAGATGAAAAATCTTGAAGAAAATGTTCATTAATATAACATAAGAAAATAACTTGAAATATGAAAAGCACTTCATATTATAAATTATTGTATGATAATTTAGATTTATTTCTGCAACACCAAATCACAACATAGATCACCTCAAGGTGCTGCACTCAACTAAGTTCTAGTTTCTAGATCTTCATTCATAGAATATAAATATAGAATGTAATTGTTACTTTTTTTTCATCATCAGGAGAACTTGATGAAATGTCAAAATTTTAACAATCAAACCCAACGAAAAGTTGCTGATTTCTTTGTGTAGTACCAGGTTCATGAAAACACAGATTGTTGCAGATGATCATTTACAAATAAAATGATTGTTTAAAAAACGGACTAAACATAGCCTGCGTTCACTATAAATTATAAAATTTTAATAAAAAGTTGAAAAATTGTCAAACATTTTAAGCATTTATATTTGAATACTAGATATTTAGCAGATTTCCATTATTTATTTATGTGTCTTTATTGAGGGAAAAAAAAAAACTTTTTAGGGTCGTTATAGTGCCCGAAATATTTGCATAGTACTGTATATCTTGAAGAAATCTGAATCTGTGGAATTTCTGTACTTTTGGGTGAAACTGTTCTTGTTTCGATGTCCTCTCAGATTTGAGTGATATATTTGAACAAAAGTGTCTTTGGCTTTGATGGCTGCACAGGCTCACTAATAGATGACCGTTTAAATCGATCAGAATTAAGCAAACTGGCTTTGATGGCTGCACAGGCTCACTAATAGATGACCGTTATAATCGATCAGAATTAAGCAAACGTCTATTCAGGTAAATGTATATTACTTTTGTGCTTCCTTGCGTAGCCAAATATAATTAAATGCTACGTCTAGGAAACAAGCGGTCCTTTTTTAAAAATTATTATTTCTTCCTCAAACCTAAACTGCATCTGCTAATTAGGTCTGGTCTGCCTTCGACATTGGAGCATCGTGGTGCACGCGCACAGCGGCAGTTAGCTTAGCCGGCTAACTTGGAGAAAGTTACGATGTCAGATTTCAGCAGAAGTATAAACTAGTAGATATGTTGGCGTTCATAGCTTCTTCGTGTGTGCGAAATGCGAGGAACATCTCACCGCGTGTTTCCCGCTTGTCAGCCGCTTTCTCGGCTCCGACGGTTGGAGGCCAGCGGTCGTTGCCACTCCTCACGCCGGCCGCCCGGCTTCGCCTACCCGCTAGATCCGTGTCCCTGTCCGCCCCCTCTCCTCGGGATGTCGAATCTCCAGAATCTCCTCCTGTGCCATTGGAGAACCACGAACCCCACGAGGACTCATTCGGGTATGTCTCTGCCGATTTTTCCTCCAGAAGACTGTACAGGAAGACCAACTCCGAATTCAGGGATCTGCGACCCCGAGAGGAGGACCATGAAGAGGACGGCGAGGAGCCGGTTCAGAGACCCAGGAGGCCCGGGAGGAGAAACACTACATACTGGTACTTCTTACAGTGCAAGAAACTCATCAAAGCGAATAAGGTCAGTATTTGTTTAATTTCTTAAAATTTCTAATTATGCAGTGCGTGTTTTTACTACGTTCTACATCTGAATATTATGTGGTTTTCATGTAAAACATCCTCAAAGTACCACAGTTCTACGTAGATGGATGTAGAAAGTTAGAAACTCCTCTGTCTTATCACTTAGCAGGGAAGCGGGTCACATCATTCATTTTCTGTCGCTTATCCATATTCTTGACCAAGTCCTGTAACTCTCCAAAGGATCTGAGGCATTCCCAAGCCAGGTGGGAAATATAATCCCTCCAGCGTGTCCTGGGTCTTCCCAGAGAGCTCCTTCCAGTTGGATGTGCCTGGAAGACATCCATCAGGAGATGATCAGGGGGCATCCTCACCAGATGCCTGAACCAACTCAATTGAATCTTTTTCGATGCAAAGAAGCAGTGACTCTACTCTGAGTCCCTCCTGGATAGACAAGCTTCTCACCATGTCCAGGGGTGTAAGCTCATACCTGTCAGAGGAATCTCATTTCACCGCTTGTATATTATTCTTTCAGTCATTACCCGGAGAGCATTACTATAGATGAGAGTAGGAGTGCAAATCATCTGGTAAATTGAAAGCCTCATCTTCTGGTTCAGTTCCTTCTTCACTATGATAGTCTGGTACAGTGTCTGTAAAACATCAGTCGCCATATGTCACAGCCATTCACATATGACATACCTACACAGTATGTGATAAAGACACGGGTTCAGCAGGGGTGGTGGCCAAGTGGTTAATGCGCTTGGTTTCAGTGCAGACGGTTCCGGGTTCAAATCCCACCCCTGCCACATTTCTCCGTGTAATGTGGAGTTGCGTCAGGAAGGGATCCGGCGTAAAACTTGTGCCAACTCAACATGCAGATCCACCTTGGATTTGCTGTGGCGACCCCGAGTGCAAACAGGGGAGCAGCCGAAGGGACTTACTTTACTGATGCTGTGTCCAGAACCCTCGAACATTCGGAAAGACTCTGTATAAAAAACCCCCCAACTTCCAGAAAAAGTGAGTACATGAAATTACCTTTGTAACTTGTCATCAACTGCTCAGCCGATACCACAGTAGAGCTAGGCTAATATTATCTTTTGCTTTAAATGAAATTGTCAAAGATGTTTTTGCTCATATCTGTGCCTGTAACAATTAATTGTATATAGAATGTGAATATATTACATAAAGCAGTTATGTCATGTTAAAAATTTATTTAAAGATACATTTTCAAGTTTCTGAGTGAAAATACCAGCCCGACATAGTATTCATGTCATTTTTCTCTAGATGTCTGAATCTCCGTATGTACAAGGGTTCTGAATGCAGCACAACTAATGCAACTTTTCCTCCGAATGTCACTTGATGGCCAAAGGATGCTATGTATATTGCTTGTCCATGTGACTAATGGACTGCCCTGATTGCTGGACCTGAAGATGCAGAGGTGTCAGTGACAGACCTTAACCTGAATACTGAACTCTAATCACTAAAACTAACCCCTGACTTTAAAGCAGCTGTCACACCTGGCCAGGTCTGTGGTGTTTTGCAGCATAACAGTCTGAATCCAACTTGGCATGCCTCTGCCAATTTCCCCAAACACCTCTAACCTGTAACACTTCAGGTTACCCCGGGAAGAGTTACAGAACTTTGATGAGGATGGAGAAGTGTGGGATGAATTGATTGGTCTGATGCCTTTGCAACCCTGACCCGGATAAGTGGCAGAAAGTGAATGAATAAGCTCCAACCTGCCAGTGTTTAGCGCCAAGTCCTTCCAAGTAGGCACTACACTCGGCACAAGTCGGAAAAACTTTTGCTAGGTGTTAGGTATGGGCAGTTCCATGAGACTGGTGTATCTGTTACAGCTTTCAGTGCCCCTGCTGTGATCTAGCTGATGCAGAGACATCTTTTTCTCAGTAAGGTGTAGAAATCTTGGACAAGCCATGATTCTCTGGGATGGCTAGATAAGGTTTAATTATATGACCACACGTACGTTTCTTTCATTGTATTTAACCAGAAGGTCCAAATAATGTTTTAAACAGCAGTTAATGAAATCTGCAGAGGATTCAGCAAATGTGAAAAGGTACTGGTCCTCCTTAGGTTAGTAGGCAAAATTCCTCAGTGTCCACCTCAGAGGCACTTTCTTCAAGACCTGAATTTTATTTGTTTCTGTTCAGAAATACGTCATCCCTTCAGTGTTGAGACATTTTTCACATGCAAATTTTAATGTTTTAAGTGTCCTGCTTGTCCAGAATGTATCTGATTGCTGTCTGGTGTTTTTGTTCCAACAGCTGCAAGAAGCTTTGGATCTGTTCAGCAAAAACATGCTTCAAGAAGAGAGGCTGCAGCCGGAGGAGTATAACTACAGTGTCCTGATCGGAGGATGTGGCCGAGCTGGAAACCTTAAAAAGGCCTTCAAACTCTACAATGATGTACGAGGAACAGCTATTTGTTTGTTTACACACAGTTATGTCTGTAAATATTTGGGTATTTACAAATTATTTAGTCCATCAGCCTATGAGAGTTGAAAGCCAGAAGTAATGAATATGAAATACAGAATTCTATCTTTTAATTTGAGTGCATTTGCAATAGTGCACTTATCCCTCAGCTTGTTACAGTGCGATACTTGGGTGTCAATTCAATATATTTGGTATTTCAGCATTTCCCATAATGCCCCTGGCGGCCGTCTGTGCTTCCCAGAATGCACCGTGGTGCCAGCAAAGTTCTGCTGTGTCACAGCGCATGTAAACAATGACAAAGCGAGGATGTGGATGGCATTAATTTAGCAAGTTCACGGGCGATTATGAGGATTTTACACTCTCCCAAGTTCAGACGGTTAACTAAGGGAGTTGTAGCACCTGTGATGGACTTCTGCTGTGCCCCAATGTTGTCTTAGTGTCCATACTTCATGAGATGTGTTTACACTGTGAGTGCTGAGCTCCTGACACCGGAACTCTCCTGAAACCGACCTCTTGCGTGAGTCACTGGCTGCCAGTTGGAGTGAGATTCACAACTGCAAAACACCATATACAGTGATTCTGCAGCTACTGCAATTTAAAATTAGTGTTGCAAAACTTTCAAAACCTTGTGCTTGACTACATATTACAGTAGTAAATAAAATATGAAATAGAATTAATAAAAGTATACATTGAGTATATTACAATAAAATGTCACCTTTAGCCATTTCTAGTGATATAATAGCACAACTTGTATCATGCTTTCTCAGAAATCCAAGGGCTTTACAGTAATGGTAGTAGTTATAAAATTCACAGCAATGCACACATAATAGTTGCAACCACAAGAACTAAATATGTAAAAACTCAGAACAAAACAACCCTGCTCATAAACCCTTATTGATTGTAAAAAGTGGAAAGTGTTCTAGTGTCATAAGAACATAATACTGTTCAACCAAAATGCTTCTGAAACTGTCAAAACACAGATGTGAGTCTGTTTCCAACCCACTATATGGACAATGACTTAAATAAATATAAATGGATTGCATTTATATAGCGTTTTTCCATCTGCGTCAGTGATGTATTTTACTTTCTCTGAATTCATGGATGGTTGATTCAGTGTCTCATCCAAGATTCGCTATTGGTTGTGCTAATAGGATTAATAAATGGAATAGTTTTGACTGTGTTGAATATTTGGTCCTCAAATTAAAGGTCTAAGAAAGTTGACGTCCATTGAATTCTATGACATATGATAACTAAGAATGAAAGATGGTGCAAACTAATCCTTTTTAATACTCTCTTGACTAAGAGTCATTTGCATCACATTTTACCAAAACTAGAGTAACTTTAACTTTTGACCCCTGTACAAACTGAAATTGACCTTTGTCACCATTCTTGATCTTTTTACCCCATAACTCCATAACATTTATGGGCTAAAATGGTTCCCATGGCAACCATGATGAAGATTCACGATGGCTCAATATTCAGATTTCTTGGTACCGTAATGTGTTTGGGTACATCTGTGCCAAATTTGGTGCTTTAAGCACCAAATGCAAAATTCTTATGGGGGAAAAAAGTTATGCTGCCTCGCTAAGTACAGTACCACTGCATGTGAAAGTTTACATCATGATTTGGTCACCTCTAACTGAGCTTTTCCCTGTAATGTGTACAATACAGTTTTTACATACTTCAGATTTTAAACCCGATGTGCACATCATATTGACATGATCTCTGGCTGTCTGCCATTATTTTTCTTGTATCTGCTCAAAATGCGTATGACATTATATAATTCTCATAGTAATCACTTATTAGGTCCACAAAGAATACACTGTCCTCTGCTTCTCATTTCTGCTACAAGAAGTAGTAGTAATTCCAGCATAAGCACTGAGACCCATTAGTGACATTGCTTAACCCTGGATTTTGTAGTGTGAGACAGAGGAGTCTGACTCCCACTGGACAGGACGCCCATCTAAAACGGGTTACTTCCCTAGCAGAGTTGAAGTGATTAAATTAAATTGAATTTGATTAGATTAGATTAGATTAAAGGGCATTTCATTTTGGATTAGATTATATTAAATAGATTTTTGTTTGGATTAGATTAAATGATTAAATTTGATTAAACTTTATTTGCGGTGTATGTGCATATGTGAATGATGAAATATGTGAAGAAGCAAACAGATTTTTCATTTTGAAACATTTATTATAAGGTAAACTATATGTACACTGTACATGAAGTCAGGCATATTTACATTTAGTTTTCAATATCATCAGATACATAACATTGAACACTTAAACAACTACTAAATGTGGAGTCTTCAATCATTATCACCATCACGATCAGTCTTCAATCATCAATAACACAATCAGTGTCTCACTCAACCAGTTCACAACTGACATCTAGTAAGCAAGGGAGTCTTTGATCATAATCACCATCATAATACAGTCTTCAGTCCCCACTAATACAGTGTCTCACTCAACCAGTTCACAACCTAAGCTTCACTTCTTCACACACCTCACCTCCTTCCAGTTGCACTTGACGAACATAAGTGCTTGGAAGACAGAGTGCCTGAAGATCTTCCCCGCCACTGAGAAAACCCTCGCCACTGGAGCTGATGTGGCAGGGATGCACAGGTATCGCTGGGCTACCTTGGTCAGGTGTGGATACCTGCCCTTGTTGACCTTCCAGTAGGAGATTGGATCCTTGTCCATGCACAACAGGGGTTCATGCAAGTAGTCGATGACTTCTTGGTGGGCTGGGGAGACATCAGGGGAGGTGGGCTGGACCTATTTGGTTGAGTTTGTCATGCATGTTTACATTTGAAGGATGAGTTAAGTGGTCTCCTTAGTTCTTTAATAACTGGTGTTTGTATGCCACTTGTGTCATCACCCTGACATTCTGATATTGTTTGGAGATAGGAATGGATAAGCTGAGCAGATTGTTTTGCTGTGTAGATGGGAGGGCGGTAGGTGCTTTCTTTGTTGCAAGAAGATAGGTGGAAAGATGGTATTGTCCTCAATTGAGATGTGTTTACATGGTAATTGTGCTATCACCCTGTTTTGAGAAACCTGCAAGGGTTGGCTTTGTTGTGTGAAGGGACTGAGATGTGACAAGTTTGCTTGAATTGTGTTGTATATTACTTGTATATAGTAGAAGGCACTTTTGTAATATTGTGAATTTTAATCAAAATTTATTCCAAAAATTTGGATTAAATGGATAATTTTTGGATTAGATCAGATTAAAGCATACGAAAAAAGATTAGATTCAATTAAATAATCTAATCATAATCTAATCCAAATTTTGGATTATGATTAAATTGACTTCAACTCTATTCCCTAGCAAAGGTCAAGTGATTATGGCCAAGAACACAGACAGGCGGTTATACTAGGAATTGAACCCAGGTCTGCATGATCTGGACTTGACACCATTCTTGACTCCTGAGGACTTGTAAAAAAGTAGCCAAGCAGCCTTCGTTCCTGAAGTAATTCTTACAATGTATGCCCAGTTTTTACAGAAGTACCCCCAAATGAAAGTTTGAAAATTGATGCTTTTGGCCAGCGGTGACAGACTGCTTCATCCATGGTCCATACACCTGTGACAAACACAATTTGTTTTTAAAATAATAATTGCATGCATCTCGATGCAGAGCTGCAGTGAATCAAAGTAGTTGTGTGTTCACCTGAAGGGAGCATGTTAAAAGCAGTTCGCCTCTGCCAGCCTTACGCTCCACTGGGGTCAACTTGGTGGAGACTCGATACACAAAAAGAATCACTCCCAAATATCAGGAGTTTATGGCAAAGTGTGGTGCATTTTCCCCGTACTGTCCTGATCAAGCACGTATTCTGTTGTTGACTGCTAAAATAAAAGCTTTGTCAATGTCCAAATATTAACAGATGTGACTTCGTGTCTGTATTCCAGTTGAAGAAGCGAGGTTTGCATGCTGAAGACGCTGTTTACACTGCGCTGTTCAACGCCTGCGCTGAGTCGCCCTCAAAAGAAGCTGGATTACAGCACGCACTGAAGTTGGAGCAAGAACTCCGTCGCAAAAACTACCCCCTCAGCACCATCACTTACCATGCCCTTCTCAAGACGCATGCTATGACCAACCACCTTCAAGCCTGTATCCACACCATCAGGGTATGACGCACGCTGACACTCTTGATGCAAGGTCGTTAAATTTGTCCTTATAAGCGGGGTTTGTGTCTGTTTTTAGGAGATGCTACAGAACGGGCACGTTATAACACAGGTGACCTTTCACTATTTGCTAATGGGCTGTCTGAAGGACAAAGAATCTGGCTTCAGGTTGGCTCTGCAGGTATGTATGCTTTACAGGCAACTCATTACAATTCAGCTTCTTGAAAATATTTTTTATTGTTTGTGGTGCCTTGTTTTCACTGTGTTTGTTTCAGGTTTGGCGTCAGATGTTGAGATCAGGGATTCAACCTGACTCTCAAAATTATAATCTGCTTTTGAGGGCTGCTCGGGATTGTGGGATTGGCAATCCTACCCTGGCAACACAACTTCTGTTGGATTCTGACTGGCAGTCTTCTTCAAAAAAGGACAAAAATGCAGCAAATGGGGAGTCGGCGTCTGGCCACAGGGTTTCAGTCGACATCGACCTGCTGGAGCAGCAGTTGTTAATCCAGCCTGGTTTGCAGAATGAGGATAAGGAGGACTCCTTTTTTGGACAAGACTCCACTCACCTGATACCACTCAAGCAAGAAGACGATGTCTCATTACCTGTTGACCTCGCAGATGATTCTGCACTCCCGAGCCTGCTTGATCTGTTCGAGGGGAAACGATCTGCCGTGTTCTCTCTCAGTGTTAGAAATGAGGCATCAGATAGGCTAGCATTAATTGGAGGCGCTAAAGGCGTTTTGGAGAAGATGACAGTCAATGGACTCGTCCCAGACCTCCGAACGTTGACCCTGCTGGCTGATACAGTGCAACCCAGCAGTCAGTCTTTGCAAATCCTGTTAAAGGCGGCCAAGGAGTACCGAGTGAAGCTTGATGTGGCGTTCTTTAACTCTGTGATTCGTCGAGCAGCCAGAGCTGGCAATTTGGACGAGGCCAAGGTTTGTTCAACTGCACATACTTTCAACCAAAGCCCGTCTTTAATGTGTTTGGCTTTAAGCTTCCATGAAGGCCTTTCTTCTATCCAGGTTGTGTTGAAAGTGATGCAGCAGCGTTATGTCGAGGTGAATGCACAGACATTTGGAAGTCTTGCATTGGGCTGTGAGAAACAGAAGGATGGTCTGCAGCTGCTGAAAGACATGGAGGTGATCACACAAATTCTAAAAATGTTGACTTGTTTTAACAGTCATGTCCTTTGACACCAGCCATATGAATGCTGGGGCCCACTTCTAAATCTGAAAATTGTCTGGGTCCCGCCTAGTTTAAAAGATAATAATAAAACTCCCTCAGGTATTTTGATTGTAGGAAGAAACCTCATGCAGACCAGACTCAGTGGGGTGACCATCTGCTTTGGCCATACTAACAATAGCAAAATAAATCAATTAAAATGTAAAAAAGAATTGTGAAAAACATGCAGACACAAAAGTTTTGTATTTAAGTAACCGTATACAGTAGGCTGTCTCAGTTCATGGGTTGCGTCCTTCGAAGTCTGCATTCATTGACTGCACGTCATAGTTGCGCGACTGTGTTGACTCATTTCAAAGGCTCCTTGCAATGTAGTCCACTTTCCCCTGAAAACGAAGGGCACCACAGGTGTTTGTGACACAAATGAACCCAACACGGTCGAAAAAGTCATACTGCTGATTTTATTTTTTTTATTGAAAGGTCTTCACATGCTTTTTTGTTCTTGGCAGGAGGCGGGATTCAGGCCTAACATCTATGTGTTCTCTGCTCTTATTGGCCGAGCTGTCCGGAGACTGGATTATGTCTACCTTAAAACACTTCTCAAAATAATGAAGGATATGGATGTGTGGCCTAATGAGCTTGTCATTCAGAAACTTGAGTTTGCTGCACAGTATCCTCCAGACTACAACCAGGTATGTCGTCATATTCTATGAGGCTCTAATCGCTAAACCAGCAGTACACAAAGATTTTAATTATAGGAAGAAAATATTACTATTATTAACTTTTAGATTAAATACTTACTGAAATCATAACCCGATCCCAGATAAACTGTGGAAGATGAGTGAGTGATAAGTTCTATAGACAGGGTGCCACTCGGCACCTCCCTAGGGAGGGGTTCCAGGCACGTCCATCTGGGAGGAGACTCCGGGGAAGACCCAGGACTAGGTGGAGGGATTATATCTCCACCACTGGCCTGGGAACGCCTCGGTATCCCCAGGCAAAGGTGGTTAATGCAGCCCGGGAAAGGGAAGTTTGGGGACCCCTGCTGGAGCTGTTGCCCCCGTGACCCAATTCCAGATGAGCAGTTGAAGATCAGTAAGTGATAAGTCCTATACAGTACCTGATGCCAATTGGTGCCATGCTTATCCAGGATACCGCAGCATAATGCGGATGAGAGTCGATGACTCACTCTGGAGAGTCCAGTCGCAGTCCAGACAAATGTGCCACATGGCCAAAATTTCGTAACGTCCCTCCAAATGCAAATGATGCATTAACCAAGAATCCTTTCAACAATGACCACATTTGAATTGAAATTTTGGATTAATTTCTGTATTGTTTGACATTTTCTGTTCTGCTTTTTCTTTTGCCCCTTTCCTCCTTTTGCCCTTTTCTGTACATAAACAATCAAATGTATATGTGCGGGTGTTTTAATTCTGATGTGTGCCATTATTATGTTCAACTAGTAATAATTGTGGATTAATTGCTGTATATTTATTTATATTTATATTTATCTGAGGTATTTGTGCGTGAAATGACTTGCCCTTTTAGGGATCATTAAAGTTGTCTGAATCTGTTTCCATCCCAGTACAAGTCCAGAAACAATTATCTCGTCCAGATTGATGGGTTCCGTGGTTACTACCAGCAGTGGCTGAAGTCCATGCCGGCACTGGGCACAGGGGAAAAACAGGAAGAGCCGCAGCCTGCTGCAAAAACAGAAACTGATGATGGTCTGACGATCTCTGAGAGGAACCGGAGAGCAGCGGCAAGGAGATACTACTCTCGCAAGAAGAACAAGCTGAGCCCCACTGTTTCAGCCGTGTAAAAATCCACAGCACGTGTCTCGTGACAAGCCTGAAGACACTGCTGAAAGCGCTAGTGCTACTGACCATACTGACCCTGTTCTGACTGTAGCTTTTAAATAAGAAATTAAAAAATGTCATTCATGTTCATTCACCTGTTTTATTATGTTTCACCACTAGAGGCTGCAGACCAACTGGAACAGTGTTTCAAAATAGTTTGTAAGGTATTGAGGCCCCCTTTTAGCACTGCATCTGATGTCTTCCTTTTGATACGGACTCTGGAACTGTGCTTTTAAACACCGGTGTTGCAAAGGTTTCAAAACATCCCAGAACAGTGTTTTCAGTTTGCTGTCACTAACTTGCAGTAACAACAAAACATTTTGTTATCTTCCCCAGTCACACATTCTATCCATTCTTTAGTTACAGTTTTACTGGACTGTACCCTCCTGTATGTATATTTTTCACATGTTGGCCATCATGTTTTCCTCTGCTCTTGTTAGCTGGGCAGAGCTGGGCATCATCACATCATTGTGTCAGTTTTAGGTGATGACTTGTATTTTCTACTTAATATTCTGGATGTGTTGAGGGTGATTCCGGTGTAGTTTTGTCATGTATTTCTTTGGCTCACCAGGTTAAGATCACACTGAGAATCAAGCGAGACCTCACAAAGACAGCAGCACCAGGGACACAATAGTGACTTAGAATCATAAACCAATGAAATCACAGCAATAAAATGGTAAAAATAGGAAATTGTAAGTTAAGAATTACTGTTGTTATACTTTGTATTATTGTGTCTAAATGTTGATTTGTGAACACATACTGACCATAGGTTGTACAGTACAGGGTGACCCCTGAAAAAACAGAACCCATAAAAATTGTAATTAATCCTACGATCATTCACCAAAGGTTTGGTTATCTTGGTCGCTTTGCATAAAAGTTATGTTCTTTTCAAATGCGCCAAATGGTAGGATTTGTTGCTGCCCCAGTCATCTATCTCAGTGACTCAATTTCGCTGTTGTACAATGACAGTAAAGACTATTCTATTCCATTGTTGGCAAAATAGGCCTCAGGCAAAATGTCTTTTCCTTAGTTGACCAAGACATGTTGGGGAAGACTAAAATGTTTTGCCTGGAGGCCTATTATACCAACATACCATTTGGAACATATTGCGAATAACATTACTTTTATGCAAAGCAACCAAGACAACCAAAACTTTTGGGAATGATCTTACACAGACTGAAGTTTAAGTCCAGCCAATTTCAAGAGACTTGCTGGACCTTTGTAGGATTTATTACAGGTTTTATGGATTCTATTTTCGTTTTTTTAAAAAACACTCCATGCCGCTTGGTGGCAGTAGTGCAAATCCGTCCTATGAGCTATGACGTCACGTTGTGGGTGAACGCGGTTTTTGAGAACGCCGCGCACGAAGAAGCACTATTTTGAACACAGGAGGAAGAAAGGCAAGTTTTCGCTTCGACAGAAAATTAACTATTTTACGATAATTATTGATGTGTTTTAATAAATAGCGACGTTAGAATAATTTAGGAGTTGACACGTGGCTGTTTTACGGTGATTTAACGGTGACGTGAAGAAAGCTAATTTTGCTAAATAAACATTGACTTTTCACTGCTAAAGGCTAAAAAACTAGCTGTTAAGTTTATGTGACTTAACAAAAAAAATTGTCTACCTTCTAAAATGCGAGACATTGTGTTTATTTATTTGTTAAACCTTTTTAGCAGGTTTGTAGCAGCTTTAACGCTGGTTGAATGAAAAACTCCACCAAAAAGTTTTAATCTTCATGAGGGTACGAAGGCCTAACTTACATCCCCGCCCCCGCAAACACATTGGCTTTTTTTTTTTAATCACGTGAAGAAATATCAAGCAGACCAGACTCAGTGGGGTGACTGTTTTCTTTGCCCAATCAAAAGGCACCTTGACATTGAACGAATTTGAGCCCTTGAGCCCCGCATTGGCACGCAATCTTGCATGCCAATAAGTAAATTCATTATAAACTGTGTGTGAACTGTGCAGGGCTCCATGTCAGGGTGCGAGGAAAATTTTGAAATGTACAAACTTTTTGGCCCGTGTAAATTGCGTGAACTAGTTGTGAACATTGTGCAACCTATTTGAAAACTGCTTGTCATATTGTGCAGGGCATCTGAACCTCAATTTAGATTATGAAGAGATGTTACATCTATTATAAACATAACTTTACAGATACATTATCTAACTCATAAGAAGGAATGAAAATGCAACTGTTTTACCAATCCATTACAATATACATATATATTATAAATAATTACCTTTGAGACAAGATTCCAAATGTGTTCTCCACCACATGACACGAATGAGACAATCTGCAGCTGTAGATAATTTCTCTCTCATTCTGGGAGTGAGGAGAGACTGGTTCTGCAATTGTGTCATCGGCTACGAAACCATATGACAGGTTTTATTTTATTTTATATAGCGTGGGTCAAGCGTGCCAAGGCGGGATCCATTGGCATGACGAATTGTGCAGCAGTGCCGGTGTCGCAGACCGAACGGTCCCGCCCTAATAATTGGTCCGCCCTGTCTCCACTACGCATGCATCATTTGGGACCATAGCAGCTCATCTGAGACGCACTCTCTTCACCCAAAGTGATCAAAGGGAATAATGAGATTATTAACCATCAGATGACAAGGTAAAACCTCTTAAATCATTCTAAAGTCAGTTTTAAGCAGAAACAACGTGATAATCGGTGATGGTTTAAAATGACAGGCACAGTGAACGCAGCAGGAGCAGCTTGTCATGGCTGCTGCTGCACTCTGATCACTTCCTCTTTCTTTTATTATGAAATAATGCTGAATGCTGAGATAGATGATGACTGGAGTGCAATTTTAAGCAGAAATGAGGCGAGAATCGGTGAAATACTGCCACCAAAATGACCTATGCACATTGAAGGCAGGGTGGACTGATTTTTAGGGGGACCGTTTGGTCTGCGACACCGGGATCAAATTCATGCACATCAAGGTGGCTTAACAATAACAAAGTAACAAAAAAATGTTAACAAGGCAAAGACAATCAGTCCATATACATAGTGGTTGCAACAAGACGATGGCTCAGAAACATCCAAACACCTAAGAGCCATCACTAAACACATTTTGTCTTGTTACAGCCTTATTCCAAAATGGAGTCATTAATTTTTTTTCCCCTCAATTTTTTGCCAATTTATCAAAAATAAAAACAACTGAAATCACATGTACATAAGTATTCACACCCTTTGCTCAATACTTTGTTGATGCACCTTTGGCAGCAATTACAGCCTCAGGTCTTGAATATGATGTGTTACGTGCCACGGCCACCAACATACACATTAAAATGCTATAAGCTTGGTGCACCTATCTTTGGGCAGTTTTGTCCATTCCTCTTTGCAGCACCTCTCAAGCTCCAGCAGGTTGGATGGGGAGCGTCGGTGCACAGCCATTTTCAGATCTCTCCAGAGATGTTCAATCAGATTCAGTAATTGCATTGTAATATTCCAGATTAGATGTCCTTTAATGCTCATGAACACAGTCAAATGTGGCTCTTGCTTGTTTTGGGCTTTAACAACCAGACTGAAAGGTTGTTTTGGTTTAGATCCATCAGTGTAATATTTGGTAATTGTTTTGACTTGCTTTTTTGTGTTAGGTACTGCTGATGGGCACTATGGCAGATGAGGGAGAAGTAATCGTCCTCAGTGATGATGATTGTGAAGATGATTTGTCAAACACTGAGCCCTCTGTTTTGATTGTGGACATGGAAGACGTGAAGAACAATGGTAACCATAAGTGAAACAATGATTGATTATTAATGAACTATTTGGTCAAGAGATTACTAATTGTTTGGAGCCCTTTTCTGTCCATCTTTCTTATTGTCCAGTTTGATTTCAGATTCTTAAATGTGAATATTTTTTGGTTTCTTTATTAGTTTATTTTCTCTGTGACAGTGAAATTAAAATATTTTTGTTGTGGACAAAACAAGACATTTGAAAGTAATAGTTAGCACTGTCGATTTTTGTGTTTGTAGGTAAAACCATTTTAACAGGAAACCTTTAATTTATCTATCTGGGTTTAAATTTGAGGTGGGTGGGTGGGTGTGTGTGTGTGTGTGTGTGTGTGTGTGTATATGTATGTATGTATGTATATATATATATATATATATATATATATATATATATATATATATATATATATATATATATACACACATCATGATTGTGTTATACTGCTCAGAGACCTCAGATATGTTTTGACAAGTTGGATTTTTAAGATGCAGATAGGCATCACATACAGAAATTTGAAATCTGTAATTCAGTTTTGACTAGCCTGAATTTTTTATCATGTCCCTGAATAATTTTTTGATTTTATCTATATTTGCTGTTCATTTTTTAAATTTAAAATATAAATTTCGCTATTAAAAGAGGTGTGTTTATATTTAGTTTTTTTTTTTTTTTTATAGAAAATGTTGATTAAATAGATAATACAAACTAGCGTGTTGCCCCTGGGGATCCATGGGCTCTAGATTGGGTAGTGTTTATAAAATGCTGACATTTTTTCAAAGGTGCAGTAAAATAAGCAAAGCTAGTATAATGAGTTAGAATGGAGTGTGAGTCCAGAATGTTTAGACCTCAACAGTTTTTAGAAGAGGAACTCAACTCCTTTATTTCCTGTTAATTATGTAATTTTTTAATGTTACTTTGCTGTCTTAATGTATTTATAAATTGTTTAGGTTCTTGTTATCACATACACACTATTATTATTATTATTAGTGGTAGTAGTAGTGCACACTATAATAATAGTACATTTATACAGAGCTTTAAAACAGGAAAGTGCCCACTCACTCATCTTCAACCCCTTACTCCAATTAAGGGTCGCGGGGGGCTGGAGCCTATCCCAGCAGTCATGGAGCACGAGGCGGGGTACACCCTGGACAGGACGCCAGTCTGTCACAGGGCCACATAAAGACAAACACATTCACATTCGCACGCACATCTACAGACAATTTTTTTAAAGTATCCAATCCACCAAACTTGCGTGTCTTTGGATGTAGAAGGAAGCCAACGTACCTGGAGAGAACCCACACAAACATGGAGAGAACACACAAACTCCACACATACAGAAAGGCCACAGGCATGAATTGAACCCATGACCTCACCTTCTCGCTGTGAGGCAACAGTGCTAACCACTAATCCACCGTGCTGCCATATTAGTAGTAGTATTTTATTTTAGTTTTTCTTCTACTTTGTCATTTGTTTTTTAAAGGGACCACAGTAGAAATAAATGTTTTCACTTTCTTGTCATCCAAGGAATGTATTATATTATTTACTTACATTGTATTTACTAAATAAAATCACTCACAGCACTCACACTTTTAATATATAGATGACTTACCACCCCCTGCTGGAATTGTGTGCTAGTCCAGAATGTAGTTAGCAACATCCATTGTTCAGTGTTTTTAGCTAATATCTGTAGCTTCTCCAAAAATATTAGTCCTATCAACTTTCTGTTTTGGCAGCGTTCATCCTTGACCCAAAATGTATAAGCATACCAAACGGCAAATGTCAGCTCTCCACAGTTTCTCTGTTATTGAAGTTACAGTTGCACACTTGCACTTTTCTGCATTCTGACGCAAGCAGGTGCTTCTAATTTTAGACAGGCAGAAACAAAGACGTTGTGAAATACATCAATCAGACTACAGTTTTCACTCATGGTAGCGGCAACATGAAACTTAACTCACTCATGGTAACGGCAACATGAGACAACTAACTGACTAAATCAATTGAACTACAAAAACACAATAAATCAATAATACTAACAACACTGTTAAGTAAGTACATGAACCTCAATAACATTTAAAACCCCAAACTCCCATGGTGTATTGCAGCACAATGGCCATCATTTACTGGTTAGCTAAACTTGCTAATTTATCAAAAAAATATTTGTCCTATTAACTTTCCATTTCGGCAGCGTTCATCCTTGACCTAAAATACATAAACATATCAAATGGCAAATACCAGTTTTTTACAGTTTCTCCGTGATCAAAGCCATACACATGCACACAGAGGCCACTTGGCTATTATAATATAGATTACATTCATTTTACATCAAAGTTTTACTTGATTTCAGTGAGTCTGTCAGTCATCGTAAAAATGATGTTTTATGGAAAATTCGGAACAAAATTCTCTGTAAATAAAACCAGAAAGCAATGGATTGAAAACATTCAACAAACGCATGTTCAGTAGTTCCCCACTCACAGATACAAAAAAGCACAGTTGAACAACTTGTTTAACCAAAACTGTGTGCATCTACCTGAGCACACAGTTAGATAAACAGTTCTTTTCTCCAATTTGATGGATGTGTCAGTTTTCACTCAGTTGCCGTATTAAAGAAGCAGTGCACTCAAATGACCTAAAAACATCTTTAGTGTGGCTGCTGCTGTTTGGTGTCAGTGGAACACATTACAAGACATATTTCTCATGCGTATTTTATAACAAAGTTATTTTTTGTTTGTTTTAAATAAGGCAGCTTTCATTTTAATTTATTGTATAGCTTGGTGCGCATGTGTCAGTTTCTACAAACCCTTTTTCAAATGTTTTTTCAGAGCATTTCAACATGGTGTAGTTGTTTATAGTGGTACAGTTGTGGTGTATCAGTATCATCATCCTGTTTTAACTGTACTTTTTTCAACCATGTCCCCATTTCACAAGAAATTAAGGTTCATGCCATCTTCATGTGTGAAATATACATCAAGATTTCCTTATGTTAATGTGGGCTGTTTGAACCATGGCAGTGAAGCTTCGGTAAAGATGGAATGTGTGGAATTATATTTATGAAGTTTTATTGTAAATGCTGCACACATTGGGCCAGATTTAAATTGTGAAACTAAACAGCAATAAAGAGACATAGGACTTGCACTTTTTTATGTTTATATATATATATATATATATATATATATATAATGGTTAGAACTGGAAACATTGCAGCTAATATCATAGAAAATGTGGAAGGCAGAGTGAGTGCAATGACAAAAAAACAAACAAAAAAACAAACAAACACATCTGATTCAGTCATGAAAATTATGTCTAAAACTGTCATAGTCTTTTTATTGTATATGCATGTGTCTGTACATGTGCATGTGGAGTGTTAACTGTTGGGTCTCTTTTATTTGTTCTTGATTCAGACAGTGTATTATCTCCCAGTCAACTGGATGAAGACCTGGTTGTCACCTTCTCTCGCCGCGCTGAGGTGCTGCCTCATGCACGCTATGACTGTCCCATAAATCCTTTCACGTGAGTAAATTGCCGTGCATGAAGTGCTTTTTTCTTTTTCTTTTTTTCTTTTTTTTTTCTCTACTGGTGTCAGCTTTCTTCTCTCATCAGGGCAACAGATCATGACACCACTCAGCCCGTGGCGGGTAACCAGCTTATTTGTGATCAGTGTTTCTGCTACATCTGCGACAAGCTGGCCTCATCAGTATGTTAACAGGCTTTCACGTATCGGGGTGTTGTGTTTAGACTCTGTCATCGTCAGTCTGCTGTCAGTCAATCATTGAGTATTCCTGACCAAATCTGATGCATATGCAACAAGAATTCTGACAAAGGTTGCAGAGTTGGTGTTTATTTTAGGGATAATGGATTGCACTGATAAATTTTTTTTTGGGGGGGGGAAACAGCTCCTTAAGGGTCTTCATACCATTATATATCTAGTCGTCAGCTGGTTCATTAAGAATTCACCTGTACTTCCGTAGTCCTTTTCAAACATTTTATGCACCGCAGAATTTCATTTAAAATGTGTTTCAGAGTTTTTCCTTCTTCAGAGTGGGTTGATTAAAATCTAATATGAAACTAAGAAACATTTGCTTTTAACAAAAAATTAGATGGAGTAATCATTAAACTGTGTCACTCAAACTGTATTTTCAAAGAATAAACTAAATCATGTTTTCTTTGTTGATACACTGCCTGATGCATAACATCACAAAGACAGTTGATCACGTTGACTCGACAGTTAACCCCTTAACGCCCAAATTTATATAGCTGTATATAAATAAATGTTTTGTGTGTGTTTTTGCCTTTAAGTAGATGGTAAATAATGTTGAGATTATTAATTTCACTTTTGCACAAAAACTAGATAGTAATATTGGGTATTCTGGTAATGACTTTATGTTATAATGTTATAATAATAATGATGGTATGTTGCAAATTTGCGACAACAGGCATACAGGTCAGTTTGGTAAGTTGCATATTTGAGTCAGAGATTGTAGCATATATGCGACGATGGGCATTAAGGGGTTAAACACGTAATTAAAAAATCTGATTTACCTAAAGCTAATGTTTCTCACAAATTATAGCAGGCAGCTGTAAAGAAACTGCATCTTTAAGGGTGAAAAGTAGTTACATATTTTGATTTATTTATAGAAATTCAAAACATTTTCATTATTTTTGTTACTGTATCTGTCTTTATCACATGGAACTGAAATGTTCTGTTAAGTTATTCTTGTTGTTTGTGACTCCAAACTGGCAAGAAACTCCATCTGCTCATTGGTCAAATCAGATACCCTTGAGAAATTACCCCCCCCCCCACAAAAAGAAAAACTCCCAATTGTGGAAGATGAGCACAATTTATTTATTTTTTAAAGTAATTCAGGCTGCAACTAACAATTATTTCAATGTTTAGTGAACAGTGTGCAATGAAGCACTAAATCGTGACATTTGATAAGGTCGAACCAGGCATCTGTTGGCATTTTAACTAAATTACTCAATTCACCTGATGAGTAAAACACTTGTTGCTTAATTTTCTGTCAGTGGATGGTGAAATAATTTTACATTCAAATGAATTAGAAGGCATTTCTGGAGATTGTTCACAGATTACATCATGAGAAGTGCTATAAAGATAGATCATTTTTATTTAAGTGTCCTACATACAGTAATACCCAGCCTCATGGGCTTATAAGACACTCCCAACAAAAGCAAATAAATACATACAACTATTTCATACATGCTGTCTCCACCGCAGCTGCCGCGCAAAGCAAATACCTCTTCTTTAAACAGCCAACATATTAAATTCGGACAACCAAACAAATCAGGATTCCTGGCTTGTACCTTTTCAGATAAAACATTTCTTAGACTAGTATACAGTGGACAATGAAAAACAAAATGTGACTCATCCTCTTCTGGTTATCCCTTGATACCTACCCACCTCAGCTTCCAGGGGCAAGACGCCAGCTCTCAATTGGGCACAAAGAGATCTTGACCTTTCTTCAAGTTGGATGCAACATATAAGTCAGTGCCATGCTCCTCTTTAAACTGAACATAATTTCTTAGATTGGGTTTTCTGCAATTGCCCACCTCCCATTGCTCTTGACATTTAATTGAATAATATTTATATTACACTGTAAATTATTCATAAAATATATACTTAACGCAGTACTAGGAAAAATTATTAGGAAAAATTCTGCTCCAATTAAAAATATCTTTCTATTGAGCCTTTCCTCTGGCAGTTGGGTTAGGCGGTTCCACAGTCTAACCACTTCACATTTCTGCTTTGTTAAGCAACTATTCCATCCCATATCTCCTTCAATAGCTAACTTGGTAGTGTACTTGTGCACTCCAAGGAAGCACCTCATGGCCTGAGTCTGAATGGCCTTACATTCCTTGGCCTCTTCAAAGCTCCATACTCCTGCTGCATACAACAAAACTGATTCTACCATAGTTATACAATTTTGTAAATGTACCAAAGCCAAGATCTGAGCATGACTTGGTTTTACTCAACACAGCTCCCAGTGCTCTACCTGCAGAGTCTTATAATGCTCTCCTTCCTTCAGAAAAACTTAAAAAAAAAAAGAAAAAAAAAATCAAAAATAATAAATAAATAAAACCCAAGTACTTATAATAGGAAGTATAATTTAAAGAAATAGAACCAAAAACAAAGGCGTGATTACTCTGCTGTTCCCACTTTTTTTCAGAAGTGTATAATTTGTGTTTTTTCTTGGTTGATGGCCATCCTCCATTTATTGCACCATAAACATAATATTCAACATTTTTTGCAGATTCACCTCCATTTCCGCCATCAAGGCAATATCATCTGCATATAAAAGAATAGTTAAATTAATATCTTAAATCGGTATACCTAAATTAGCTTTCTTAATTTAATTTATGTACAAAGCAAATAAGGTGGCGGAAAGCACATCACCTATAAATGTTTGTTTTTACTTTTCCTCCCCTCACTTGGTGGTGGTGTGTGTCTTTAGTGTGAGGTGTGGTCTCAGGGTGGTGAGTGTCACTGCAACAGCCATAAAAAAAGTGAATTCTGGAGTAACCTCAGAAATGGTGCGTTGCTGGGAGGACTGAGAACGTTTGACCTCACCTTGTCTGAAATAGACGCTCAGCTCCGGCATGCAGGTTCGTAGTGTAAGAACTGTGTTTATGTAGGCTACAAACGCACACTGTTTAGTGGATAAAAGGTTATCTGTGTTATTGTCACTGTTTGTATTGTCCCCTTCTTCCAGAGAGGATGCTGCAGAGCTTCAAAAGAGAGCTCTTGGTGGTGTACACCTCATTCCTAATGGGGAAGGCTCCAGCAGATTGTGGTTTGAGCCAAACAAACCAGAAAGACCAGGTCTACGAGTGAGTGACAGCACCAAGCGACCTTCGCGTTAGAGCAATAATGTGCCCACGTTAATGTAATCATAGTTTTTAGTAACAAACTCCAGGAAAAGTCGTGAGCTGTGCAGATGAACCCTTTAAGGTGGGAACAGTGATGTGAACCTGATCAAATTCTAACTCTGAATGTATTAGCATGGATCGCTTAGCAAGTTAGCAGAATTTCTGTGGTTTCAGATGTGAATGATTTCTGCGTCCTGCATGTCTCACATGATGTGATAATGTCTGTGCAAGTCTGCATGTTGGCGGGACATGCAGGTTTATCACTGAAAGAACACGAGACCAGGTTGACTATTCTGTGGTTATTTGTAGCAGGATGCAAGGTGTAGCTGACAACATAATCCAACAGCATCTTCAAAAATATCAGAACGGCTGTTCAGTTTTGTCTCAAACCATCAAATATTTCACACAGATGCACACATATATGATATATTCTGAGACAATGTTCCTGACCACATCTCTTTTTAAGACCAGCACATCCGTTGGTCCACTTAATGTAATGATGTGGCTGCTGGGTGTGAAAACAAGTATGTTTTTTGGAAACCAGCACAGACGCTGTGCGGCTTTGTAGATGGTAAAAGATTGATGTGTGTCACAGATGGTCGGGCATTGATTTGATTTATACGTCTCTAGTGTGTTAATATAAAACATGTACTGCAATATCAAAATACTGCTGTCGCTTCATGCACTGAAATAATTTGCAACATTTCTTGGTCTTTTTGCAGTTACACACCTGTGTATGAGTGTGTGTCATCGTTTCTGAACAAAGCGGATATCCAGAATGACAGAGCGGCTGCAGTAATGAGACTGGGAGCCATAGAGGGTTTTATTAGCCATTCCCAAATCTCAGGGTACAAACAAATACGTGTGCTATACCTTTTCTTCTTATAGACTCCTTTTTTGTTTAAGTATTTTCACGTTTTCCTTCCTCACATCATTAAAGTGTGTCGATTTTGTGTTGTTTTTCCAAAGCTTAATTTTTGCGTGATTTTATTGACAGAACTGTCTCCTCACGCTCTCCAATGGCTGATCCTGCTCAGGCTAAAGTCGCGTTACTTAAGAGGTAAAAAGAGCACCACGCATCATGTGACTCAGTTTAATAAATGACTTCACATTGGCAGGAACAAAATTATAATTTCACTGCACAATTACTGAAGATTCTGAACCCTAAACCAAATAGACCAATTATTATATAATTGTTTGATTACATGTCGTAATGGACATGTGGTAATAATTAGTGGTCGCTGATGTATTTTATTGATGGAAATTAATGATGGAGAAACTGAAGCGTTTTGAACCACTGAATCAATATGAAGCAATGGTTCAGTGTATCAAAGCTTTTGATACAGTCAGGCTCTGTTATGCATGTTTAATAATAAAGGTTCTATGTGCTTCTTGTAATTTTTGACAGTATAAGGTTCTATCTAATCTAATGTGATTGTGTCACCATAAAATACTGTATGTAATGGAAATGGTAAATGGACTGCATTTATATAGCGACTCTCAAAGCGCTTTACAAATAATGCCTCACATTCACCCCGATGTGAGGGTGCTGCCATACAAGGTGCTTACTACACACTGGGAGCAATAGGGGATTTGATTTTCCAGTCAGGCTGGGATATGAACCGAGGCTCTTCTGGTCTCAAGCCCAACGCCTTAACCACTAGATCACCTCCCCCAGTGGAGATATAAATTGTGAAATACTTGTGCAACTAGGGACTATTATGACCATTTTACATATTTGAAATTACACATAATAAATTGACAAATTTTACGATGTAAGCCGACAATGAGCTTCCCCTCTTTGGAAGACCAGCAGCCGCCACTGATATGTATGTGTATGTATTCCCCCCCCCCGCTCCTCTTGTTTGTGTTTGTGTTTTCCAGGGTCGTGGCTTCAGTACAGAGGCAGATGGTGACGTCTAATTTTACCCCAGAGTTCACCCAGAAACTCCAGAAATTTTTTACGAAGTTGTGTTTCTTCCCTGAGCTGAAGAACATGAGCAGCAGGTGGGTGCGTGTGTTGAGTGATTCGTGAAACAGCTTTATTGTAACCTGTTGTTTGTGCCCCTCAGTCTGTGTGTGCGTCACTGGGAGGATGTGCTGCTCGTTTCTGTTCTGAAGGGACAGAACGTGTGCGGCTTCCGCAAGGACAAAGGAAGGAAGGATGTCCTGATTGAACAGATTTCTGTCGTCCTGCACAGGACGAAGCTGCTGCAGTGTCAATGCAGGTACATGACGGATGCAAATTTATATATACAACTTAATTTCATATCGATATGGACAACAAATTGCACATCTCTTCCATGTGCCTGCAGGTTCAGAGAGTTGTGTCGCTACCTACGAGTTGTCCAGACTAATGATGCCCAAACGTGAGTATCAGCATCTTTGTTTTTCAAACTGAAAACAGATCTGCACAGCATGAGCTGAACTAAATGAAAATGAAAAAATAAGGCAGAAAATAATGAAATTTGTAAATAAAACCTACTTTTTACATTTTCATATGGTTGAGATTTCATATTTACAAATACTGCAACGTCTCACAGTTCTATGACTATGCTCTATAATTGTACTCCTGCATAGTTTAGGCTGCACACAGTTTTAATCTTGTCTAACATATGTAACAGAAATGTTTTAATTTTAACCTCACGCACGCACGCACACATTCAGCAGCCTAGGATTTTGTATGAAGATTCTTTGTCCTCAAAGCACGAAGACACAGTTCCATTTGTTTTTAACACATGCAAGTAGTTTGAAAGTAAAGTGACTGACTCCACTGCATACGTATACGGGAGGTGCAAACCATATCATTCTAATGTGTGAAATAAATACCGTATTTATCTGTCGAAGCTCCCAGGGACAAGCATCAGCCCACCCCCTTTTTGAAGAAAGTTGGTTAAATGGCCACCTTAAACTAAATTACATGAAATACATTTAATGAATGAGAAAAGGACAAAAAATAGACACAATCAGGTGAGTTCATTGTGATGAAATCAGACATTTTATTGAAATTGGCATTCCGATGTGCATGATATTGTGTCAAATGAGGCATTATGTGAAAGAACACCCTCATATTACTGACCTTGTACAAATTCTGCTTTTTAAAAATAGACCAATGAGGGAACTCCCCCCCCCCCCCCCCCCCCCCCAAGAATACGTTAACTGGCAGCGCTTGTTTTAGCAGATCCATCCCCGATTTTAAAGATTTCTCTTCTAGGGCAGGCCCACACTTGTCACAAGATTTCTTTAAAATCAGTTGATTAGATTTTGTGTAATAATTGAAAACACCTCCATTGAAACATCATCTTGACAGAAATGCACAAACTATTTCAAGCCCTTTGTGGCTTTAATGGTACACACGTAGCATATATGGAAGCGAATATCATTCTCCACTGCAATATAAAAGCATTTAAAATCAATTCAAACCTGTACACCCAGTTATTTTTTGTTTTTAAGTCATTAATGATATATGCTGTACAATCATTCCAACCTGGCATAAGTACAGTTCAAAGACATCATTAAAAGCTCAGAATTATACTAACATCCATGGCCATGATGCGTGTATGTAAACATCTGACAGTACCTGTAGCTTCTCATCAATGTGTGATTTGTGTGATATGCAGCTTCCAACTGGTGAAGGACCTCATCCCTTTCTTCTTGTGTAAGGACGGAGAATTATACAAGGCTCTGTCCGCTTTGTGTCCGTCAAATAGTATCATCTCCCGCTTTACTCCACAACTCTTCCTCCTCTACTTCCGCATCTTTGAAACAGCAACTGCACCAAACGTCATGGCTTATTGTCCAGCACAGCTCTGCTCTCCTAATGCACTGTGGGAACCAGTTAAAGGTCAGGCATTGGATGAGTGTAATGGCAGCTTTCTCACTTAAAACATCATCATAGAAAACCTTTTGGTATAAGTCAAACTGTGTTTCTCCAGATGCTGTACCGATGAAACGTGAGGAGCTGGTGAAGTTTGCTCTCAGGGTTCAGAAATATTGCACGCCCGTCTACAATAATGTAAATACACTGTAGCCGTTTTGTTGTTGTCAATTTTAGGTTTGTTGAGGCACAATGGTTTGATTTTCTTTACTGGCCTTGCCGACAAGAGGCTTTTATAGTGGCCATGTCTTTTTCCTGACATTGACAATATATTCAGAAGGCAAAGACCAAATTCAGTCAAATGAGATGGATAAACTGATTGGACTGTCCTCTCACAAGACAGGTCATGTGAATGTCATAGGTCTGTGTTCAAGGTCAGATCAGAGGTCACTGTGTAAAACACATGAATGACCATCAGGAACTTCCTGAGACTGAAATGCAGTTTTCTGTGTAGACGTTCACATGATTTCAAACTAACTCAAAAACTACTACGACTACTGCTTCTTACTGTAACGTCAAGAACACGAACGGCGATGATGATTGTAATCCAGACGCTAGTTGTCACATTCTTTAATGCTGTGAGATGGATGATTTCATCATTTCATGCTGTCGAATTTAATTATTCTTTTGACTTTTGAAGATTGTAATTTAAAAAGAAATCATGGCACCTATTTGGGTTGTGCTTGTGTTATTGCAATGTGAATATATTATGTGTCCGTTAGACTTGTACATGAGACATCAAATTTTTTCAAAGGTTTTATTTCTTTAAAAAGTATGATAGAAAATACTGCAAAATTGTATCATGTAAGAATTTGTAAATATACAAAAAAAAGTGTGGAATTCAATAGCATTAAGCCATATTATGTTTAATCACATAATGATCCTGAGACATTGTGTTAGTTTTCCCAAGGGACCACATGAGTATCAGAAAATATTGTGGTAGGCTGGACCAATATACTGAACTAAATTCTGTTTAAAAAAAACAAAACAAAAAAAAAAACAGTAAATTGTATTGTTTTGACAAGTGACTATTATTAAGCAATGAAGACTGAAGTAGACTTAAACACGCCATTATATAATTTATTCTATCAAAATTCCCCAAAACAACGGTAAATAGACCATTTTTTTTAAAGACCTGCATTCAATTAACTTCAAACAAAAGGCTGTTACCATTCTGCTTTTAGTTTAACCATCTCATTTGCCATTTTCAGTTCTTTTTTTCCTTCTTTTTTTTGGCCATAAGCTGTTCACCTTCTACCTTTTTATAGAAACCCTTTTGCGATTGCGTCCTAGGAATTAAGGTAAAACAAGAGAGAGATAGGTAAGAAAACAGCAAATTAAAAAGATTAGATTCCACTCACTAACCATTCCTGCGCTTTTCTAATGCTGCATACACGTACAATGCCTGGGTCTGTGTTAGATCAACACACTTAATGAAATCCTTTTGCGAACAACATTCACTATGCTAGCAGAGGTGGAAAACCCTCACTTCAGTGAGTAAACATCCTGCCACATATTTTTTTCCACCCACTCAGGGAACCAACTGAATCTAATAAACAAATTGCTCATTACTACCGTGCGTGTGTGAACTCTGACCTTTGCTCTCACTTGGATATCAAATCCAGATAGCCTGATTACGTGTGTTATGGGAGCCATGTAATCTCAACTGGTTTTATATCTTAAGCCTGAAGTTCAGATAACATAAATATAAAGGCTTCACATAGCACTATTGCTGCCACCCAAATGTTTTCAAGAAGCAAAGCCTTTGTTGTCCGGTTGTATCTGTCTGGTAAATTAACTAAATTAGGAAAAAATACAGCAACTGTGAAGACCATCATGTCTTACGTTACGTGCAACACTAAGTAAATGAATTTGACCTTCATTTTTTGGGTAAAATTCCTTCCATATTAGTGTTAGTTTGTGTTTTTCTTGTGTGTATTTTGCACATTTTAATGTGTGGCTGCTTATTTCATGTTCTGATCTAGGATCACTGTTGGTCCAGTTTACTCACCCTGGTAAACACAGCTCACGGTTCATCCTCAGGCCTACTGGCACCCAGCGCAGATTTTCTACAGGTATGTTGTGTCATTGCACGATACCACCAGTCATGTTTTCAAACAGTGTATTCATGTCATAGCTGTAATTGTTACCACACTGTGTTCTCTATTCTTTGTTTTGGGCTTCAGACAGCAAAGACAGCTGTGCCGTCGATACTTCACCACCCCGTAATATATATCCCAACTTTATTTCTTAAAGTGCGTATATTTACATGTGCGCATTGTTTCCTGAGTGATGTCATGAACACATGAGGTTACATTCTGTTTTTGTGTTTTACAGGAGTGTCCAGACCAGGCTTTGTTATTATTGGTAACAGGAGCCCTCAGTTTGAGAATCCTTGATAATGCTGTAAACCCTGTGTTGCCGGTGCTGTGTGCTTTTAAGGTAGAACCATAGTTGCTTCTTTATATATATATATATATATATATATATATATATATATATATATATACCCATCTGTTGCATATCAAAATGTTCACAACAATCTCAGCTTTCAGAACATGTCACATATTTGTCTTGAACACTGTATCTCACAATACGTTTGACTCTAAATCTGAGAAGATCAAGTGCATGTTTAGAAAATACTTTAAATATTTATTGAAAATACACCTTTATTCATGTGGTGACCTGTTTAGGTGCTAGAAATGGGTTTGCCAAAGTCTTTGGCTCACAAATATAATGAAATATATGAAGAAAATTGTATATCAGTGTAAAATAAAATAATCATTTCCAGCTAGATGTTCAACATCCCCAACATCCCCTCTTCCACAACATTCCTTTCACCGCCCGACAACATCCCCTGACTGGGGATATTGTCGGGCGGTGGAAGGAATACTTCGAGGATCTCCTCGATCCCATCGTCACGTCTTCCGAAGAGGAAGCAGAGACTGGGGACTCAGAGGCGGACTCATCCATCACCCAGGCCGAAGTCACCGAGGTGGTCAGAAAGCTCCTCGGTGGCAAGGCTCCTGGGATGGATGAAATCCGTCCTGAGTACCTTAAGGCTCTGGATGTTGTGGGACTGTCTTGGTTGACACGTCTCTGCAACATCGCGTGGCGGTCGGGGACAGTGCCTCTGGATTGGCACACCGGGGTGGTGGTCCCTCTGTTTAAGAAGGGGGACCGGAGGGTGTGTTCCATCTGCAGGGGGACCACACTCCACAACCTCCCTGGTAACGTCTATTCCAGAGTACTGGAGAGGAGAATTCGACCGATAGTCTAGATTCAGGAGGAGCAGTGTGGTTTTCATCCTGGTCGCGGCACACTGGACCAGCTCTACACCCTCCATTGGGTGCTCTAGGGTTCATGGGAGTTCGCCCAACCAGTCCACATGTGTTTTGTGGATCTGGAGAAGGTGTTTGACCATGTCCCTCGAGTCGCCCTGTGGTGGGTGCTCCAGGAGTACAGGGTCCGGGGTCCTTTGTTAAGGGCTATCCGGTCCCTGTACGACCGCAGCAGGAGCTTGGTTCGCATTGCTGGTAGTAAGTTGAGCCTGTTTCCAGTGCACGCTGGCCTCTGCCAGGGCTGCCCTTTGTCACCGGTTCTGGTCATTACATTTATGGACAGAATTTCTAGGCACAGTCAGGGTGTAGAGGGGGTGTCAGGGTTGAACCTGGTAAAAGAGACAGCTCAAATTATTGCAGAGAATGATCACGCGAGAAACACTGGATTTCTTTCCTGATCAGGAGAAAGCCGACGGCCATGACCCTCGTCACTAACCGCCAGTCAGCTCTGAAGGGCCCACCCACTCACTTCCTGAATTTATTGAAGCAAAGTTGCATACAGACATTGCAACAGTGCCAACCTTGGGCTAGTGTACAGGCTGCGTTGTTCCCTGCCCAAGGCCGTTTTGTTAATTAAAATGTACATCTGTGAAAAACAAGGCATATACTTTCACATTCTTCAAGACAGCAAAAGATCATTTTAATGTGTGAGCAGTTCAGTGATTAACGTGGAAAGTAATATTAAGTAAAGTCACACCTGTGTGTGTGTGTGTGTGTGTGTGTGTATATATATATATATATATATATATATATATATATATATATATTTCAAAGGCAGAATCAAAGACATTAATAATTGGTAAGTATCTTTAAAATTCTGACAGGTGGTCCGGTTTGGGAACCACAGAATCTCGTCTCTGCTGTTTGCGGACGATGTGGTTCTGTTGGCTTCGTAAAATCAGGACCTTCAGCGTGCACTGGAGCGGTTTGCACCCGAGTGTGAAGCATCCGGGATGAAAATCAGCACCTCCAAATACGAGGCCATGGTTCTCGACCGGAAAAAGGTGCTTTGCCCTCTTCAGGTCGGTGGAGTGTCCTTGCCTCAAGTGGAGGAGTTTAAGTATCTCGGGGTCTTGTTCACAAGAGAGGGACAGATGGAACGTGAGATTGACAGACGGATCGGTGCAGCGTCTGCAGTGATGCGGTCGCTGTATTGGACCGTCGTGGTGAAGAGAGAGCTGAGCAGGGGGGCAAAGCTCTCGATTTACTGATTGATCTACGTTCCGATCCTCACCTATGGTCATGAGATTTGGCTTATGACCGAAAGAACAAGATCGCGAGTACAAGCGGCCGAGGTGAGTTTCCTCCGCAGGGTGGCTGGGCGCTCCCTTAGAGATAGGGTGAGGAGCTCAGTCACTCAGGAGGAGCTCGGAGTCGAGCCGCTGCTCCTCCACATTGAAAGGAGCCAGCTGAGGTGGCTCGGGCATCTTTTTCGGGTGCCCCCTGGATGCGTCGCTGGAGAGGTGTTCCGGGCATGTCCCATCGGGAGGAGGCCCCGGGGAAGACCCAGGACACGCTGGAGGGACTATGTCTCGCAGCTGGTTGGGGAACGCCTCGGGGTTCCCCCGGAGGAGCTGGGGGAGATGTATGTGGATCGGGAGGTCTGGGCGAATTTGCTTGAGCTGCTGCCCCCCGCGACTCGACCTTGGATGAAGCGGAAGAAAATGGATGGATGGAGCTAGATGTTTTCTGTCTTAGTGCTATGCAACAATGTCCATAAATACCCATCATTGGATGAAAAGGGGAAAGTCCTTCTAAAAAAAATGCCCTTTTGCTCTGCTGGAGGATAGGAAGCTTGTAGATGATGATGATGGGGGGGGATAGCCTGTCCACTTTGATGCTTCATTGAGCCTACCAGCCCAATGCATCACCTAAAGCTTCAGTACTTGAAGCTCCTTTTTTCAGCTTATTAGAGACTACTGATAGCCACAGGTCAGGTAGATACAACACTTTTTTCAGGACGTTATAAGCTGGACACCATATAGCACAGTTTCTATAATGTGATATGTAACAGCAAATATTGGCAACAGATATAATATTTGCAGAATCATCAGTGACTTCTAAGAGTTGTTTATTCATAAATGAGATCAGCTACTTCAAAAATGCATTAAATTTCTTTCACAAGCAGTGCCTATAAGCACAGTTGTGGCGAATTGGTAAAATGGAGTGCATTTATGTAGCGCTTTTCCAGTTGCATCAGAAGCTTAAAGCGGTTTACACATCAATGCCTCACATTCACCCCGATGTGAGGCTGCTGCCATACAAGACGCCCACCACACACCGGGAGCAACTAGGAGGTTAAGGACCTTGGTCAAGGGCCCTTAGTGATTTTGCAATCAGGCTGGGATGTGAACAAAGGATCCTCTGGTCTCAAGCCCAATGCTTTAATCACTAGACCATCACCTCCCCCTGGCTCAGTTTTGGGTTTTTTAGGCCTCATTGGTTAAAATAGCTTAACTTTACATATGAACGACACATTAGGATCAGACATTAATTCAGAGCTGTTTGTGGTTTTCGTCTGAAGTTGCAGAGAGCTGCATGTGTATTGTTAATTTTGTGTCTCAGGACAACATGTGGGCTCTGGTGTGGCTGATGGACATCCTGTCATCCAGTGAAGATTGCTTCAACTCCTTCTTGCAGCAGATCGCAGAGGAGAAGGAAAACCTAGGAGGTGAGGCCATTTCTTCTTTCGTCTACGCCCTTTATATTTTACTAAAGTCATGAGTCGACATTCCAGTGTGATGATGTTGGTGCTGAGTCCTTTTGGGGAGGTCAGTAAGCCTGATTATGTCAGCTGGTAAAAACACATGAACTGTAGTGTTATGCTGATAAATGTCTGAGTTGTCTGCCAAAGCATATTAGAGTTGAAAGTGGTTGAATTCACTTGCTTTATATTCATGTTGGCAGCATCAATACAGAAAAGAATATGAACTTGTCTATTTATCCATCTAAAAAAACAACAACAACAAAATACCTGTTTTCATTGATGGAATCCAACTGGTTTCAGGAATAAAATGTTTTAAGTTTAATGCACCATGCTACTTCGCAGTGGCCAATGTGGTAAATATTAAAGTTGTTTTTTATTATTATGAAAATTCAGTAAGGTATATCTTATATACACTCAACAAAAATATAAACGGAACACTTTTGGTTTTGCTCCCATTTTGTATGAGATGAACTCAAAGATCTAAAACTTTTTCCACATTCACAATATCACCATTTCCCTCAAATATTGTTCACAAACCAGTCTAAATCTGTGATAGTGAGCACTTCTCCTTTGCTGAGATAATCCATCCCACCTCACAGGTGTGCCATATCAAGATGCTGATTAGACACCATGATTAGTGCACAGGTGTGCCTTAGACTGTCCACAATAAAAGGCCACTCTGAAAGGTGCAGTTTTATCACACAGCACAGATGCCACAGATGTCGCAAGATTTGAGGGAGCGTGCAATTGGCATGCTGACAGCAGGAATGTCAACCAGAGCTGTTGCTCGTGTATTGAATGTTCATTTCTCTACCATAAGCCGTCTCCAAAGGCGTTTCAGAGAATTTGGCAGTACATCCAACCAGCCTCACAACCGCAGACCACGTGTAACCACACCAGCCCAGGACCTCCACATCCAGCATGTTCACCTCCAAGATCGTCTGAGACCAGCCACTCGGACAGCTGCTGAAACAATCGGTTTGCACAACCAAAGAATTTCTGCACAAACTGTCACAAACCGTCTCAGGGAAGCGTCGTCCTCATCGGGGTCTCGACCTGACTCCAGTTCATCGTCGTAACCGACTTGAGTGGGCAAATGCTCACATTAGCTGGCGTTTGGCACCTTGGAGAGGTGTTCTCTTCACGGATGAATCCCGGTTCACACTGTTCAGGGCAGATGGCAGACAGCGTGTGTGGCGTCGTGTGGGTGAGCGGTTTCTGATGTCAGTGTTATGGATCGAGTGGCCCATGGTGGCGGTGGTGTTATGGTATGGGCAGGCGTCTGTTATGGACGAAGAACACAGGTGCATTTTAATGATGGCATTTTGAATGCACAGAGATATCGTGACGAGATCCTGAGGCCCATTGTTGTGCCATACATCCAAGAACATCACCTCATGTTGCAGCAGGATAATGCACGGCCCCATGTTGCAAGAATCTGTACACAATTCTTGGAAGCTGAAAATGTCCCAGTTCTTGCATGGCCGGCATACTCACCGGACATGTCACCCATTGAGCATGTTTGGGATGCTCTGGACCGGCGTATACGACAGCATGTACCAGTTCCTGCCAATATCCAGCAACTTCGCACAGCCATTGAAGAGGAGTGGACCAACATTCCACAGGCCACAATTGACAACCTGATCAACTCTATGCGAAGGAGATGTGTTGCACTGCATGAGGCAAATGATGGTCACACCAGATACTGACAGGTATCCCCCCCAATAAAACAAAACTGCACCTTTCAGAGTGGCCTTTTATTGTGGACAGTCTAAGGCACACCTGTGCACTAATCATGGTGTCTAATCAGCATCTTGATATGGCACACCTGTGAGGTGGGATGGATTATCTCAGCAAAGGAGAAGTGCTCACTATCACAGATTTAGACTGGTTTGTGAACAATATTTGAGGGAAATGGTGATATTGTGTATGTGGAAAAAGTTTTAGATCTTTGAGTTCATCTCATACAAAATGGGAGCAAAACAAAAAGTGTTGCGTTTATATTTTTGTTGAGTGTATTATATTCCAGTTCTAAGGTGGAACTATGCTAGTATACTAAGGTATATCTAAATATCTTAAAAGGAAGAGTAAAATAGAAGAGTAGAAAAGAGTAGAGTAGGGCCACTTAGGTGCCTGGTCTTCCACTAGGCTTCAAAATGAAAGAAGCTGGACATAGTTGTGGATCCTTTTAAAAATTCACAAGGTGCAATATTAAATAGTGGCTGTTCGACAACAGGATAGTGTTTGTAATTAAAAATTAAAAGATTTTTATGTCAATTTTTATTTTAGACGAGGATGTGGCGTCTTTTCTTCAGGCTCTCCTGCCAGCTGCACGTTGTTCATCGATGAACCAGGATCAGTGAGTTTTTTTTTTTTCTTTTCTCTCCCAAGAATTCACTCTCATGTCTTACAGGAATAAAAAAAAAGTTATAGTGAATCAAATAAATCAGAAAACAGTTTACGTACAGGTGGTTTGAACTGTCTGAGCTGGACGTCTTCTGCCAGGAAATAGAAGTGAACACTAGAATTTTTCTTTTGTGTTTAATTTGTGATACATGTCTAATCTGACTTTTTGCATTTTTCTCTGCACTCTGACTGTGGTGGTGATCAGCACATACTGTAAGTTGCATGTTTCATGTGGTGTTTTCTGTTTTCCATGTATTATCGCGCTGCAGCATTATGTAGCATTGTGTGTTTTTGTCCTTTAGGCAGTCCAATGCCTAAGAGGCTCTGCTCTTCCCAAATCACAACTCTGTCGGAATGCCGACGGTAGGTCGAAACACATCACTCATTCAGTCATTACACATGACGTCCACTGGGAATGTCCCATTTGTTATGCGGCGTTCATGTGTTGGCTGTAAGTAACTGTAAACTGGATTTTGTTTCTCCTTTTAAAAAGGAGAAAAGATGGACAGCAAGCCATGTCTAAATGCAGAGAATTGCCCTGTTTTAAATGAGAAAACGTGAATAATTTGTGTGACATTACATAGAAGAGTATAACCTCACAAAAAGGTAATTTTTTTAAGCTTCAGTCAGAGACACGGGGCTTCCTGTCTTAAAAAAAAAATCTCCAAATACATCTTGCACTGCAGTGGAACCCAGAGTAGTACCACATCAACTCACCCACCAACTTCAGCAGCCCCTGCACCCCACTTCTTTTTCAGCAATAGTTTGTTATAAGCCCATGGGAGTCTCAAGTCTGGCTTTGATCTGCTTTCTTGTTTGAAAATCCTTCCCTATTATTCCACTCCACTATAGAGTTATAGCTGTCAGTGCAGCAAGTAGAAACTGAGGTATCCCTACTTTCTCCAATCACAGAAGCCTTGAAACCCTTCATTGATGACTTAGTGGCTTCCGTCCCTTGTCTCCTTGCATGGTCATTTAGTGTCATCCAGACAGATTTACCATACTCTTTGTATTTCTTAATGATTGATCTGAATGAGGTCCAAGATATACAGTGCCCTCCAGAAGTATTGGAACATTTGGTATTTCACACATTTTAATTTGTTTATGCCATTTCAAATACAAAAAAGTTAAAATTCCTAAAATTACTTTCCTTAAACTCAAACTGAAAGTAAACCTCTACAACTTGATATAAATTAATTAAAAATATAAAAGCCAAGATGATGGGTTGCATAAGTAATGGAACACTTTGGTATAACACCAAAGCTTGCATCTCAGATGTACCTTCTGGCAAATTGCAGCTGAACTTTCAGGTCTTGTTTTTAAGAAAATCCTCCTTTATACCACTTCATCATAAAGCTACATAACTGGCAATAAGACTATTTACAAGTATTATAACAAAGCATTTTATTACTTATGCAGCCCATCATCTTGGCTTTTATATTTTGAATTAATTTATATCAAGTTGTAGAGATTTGCTTCAGTTTGAGTTTAAGGAAGATAATTTTTAGAATTTGCTTTTTGTATTTTTTTGTATTTGAAATGGCATAAACAAATTTAAATGTGTGAAATACCAAGTGTTCCAATACTTTTGGAGGACACTGTATTTGATAAGAAAATGTATGCTTAGTTTGCATTATTTATGGCCTCCGAAAACTGTGGGACTGTGTCTGAAAATGGCTGTAATTCCTAAATGGTTATGGCAACATCTGTTAAATCCCTTGAAAACCAGCTGAAAGTCAACACTACAAACACATCCTGATTGTTTGCGTTCATTGTGGTGGTGCACAGACATAAAACTACAAAAAAAGGGAAAAGTAATTGTCTAAATACTTATGGACCTGACTGTAAACTAGCTTACATGTATAGAATATGTATTTAGAGCTAATGGAAGATTGGAAAAGTAAAGGCAAACAGTAGTTAGCCAGACTAGCAAGTTGCTAGAGTAACAGCTGTTGCTTTTGTTAAACATCTTAAGTTCAGTTTATAAAATCCAGTGACCACTGAATGTCTGAATTTTGATTTCCTTGCCTCAGGACTGATCGTTTGTCGCATCAATAACTCCTTTTACACTAAAGTCACTGTCTGTAAGTCCTATTTTCTAATTTGTTCCGATTAAGGTGTTAATCACTCTTTTGTGGTGATTAAACTTTTTATTCTTGTTTTGGTTTCAGCCGGGCTGTGGACGTCCTGAGCCTCAGATTACATCATCAGTCTGGTGATTTTGGCACACAGTGAACTTTGTGTAACAGTTGCAAACTTGCAGCATTTTGCAGACGGCTGAATGTACAGATCAGACGACACCAGAATGATTTAAAACATGTACAGTCATTCCCATTTATTTAAAACAGACACTTTGTAGCATTTCTGATGGGTTTTTTTTCCCCTTATTAAATGTTTTGTTGGCTGTTAATTATGCTAATTTGTGCTGCCATCTGAGAATACTTTTCTACATTTATATTTACAAATGTGTAACACATGGTTTTATGTACATTTTTGGCAAAAATAAAGAAAAATAATTAGATTATTCTACAATGCATAGTATTGATGAGACAAATATATTAAACTACATCAGAATCTTTGCTCGGTCTTTAGCTGTGGTTTAATTTAAAGCACTACTACATCTGAATACAGTTTTGTTGTGTGCTTATAATTAAATATTACTGCAGGTGGTATTACTGATATTTCAGACCACAAACAACACTGTTTAAGGTCAGACTATTGACATTATGTCATGCATAGACAGGATTCAGATGTCATAAATCTGCCATCTTGGAGAACAAAGGATTTATTGTATTTCGAAAGTCTGTTCAAACAATATGTTCCATATTTCATTTCACATAGCTGCTCAATATTTGAATCAAAATGCTTTTAGGTGCAGCCAGAAATCGACATTGGCATAGCGTCCCTGTTGCTACATGCCCGACCCCTGTGCCAATCTTTGCAGTAATGGGTCTCAATGGTTGACGGTTTGGGGCTGGACCCAAGCAGATCCTGTGGAGAGAGATCTGGGGACTTGACACTCACAGCTCCCCCCCAGTCCACAAAACATACAGCCTTCTTTTGATACAGCGGGATGACCTGAAGGGTTTGGCCGGACTGTCGGTGTGACCCTGTCAATTCATTGTCTGCTTTCAGATCTTCTACAGTGAACAGGGCTCTGAGAAAAGTTGAGATAGTTGGTGATATTGCGATCTGTACATGTTGTACTTTATTGGACCTCTTCTTCAGATGTGTTCTGATCTCCCCCCTCCC